>NW_010515461.1:32612-32978 GCF_000687285.1 Phaethon lepturus
CCTGTCTTCCAGCTCAGGGGGCTGAATACCCTGAGGATAACTGGTCTGGCTATTAAAGACTGAAGCAAAAGTAGCAGCAAGTACCTCAGCCTTTTCCTTATTCTTGGTGACAATATTCCACCCCCACATCCAATGAAGGATGGAGATTCTCCTTGCCTCTCTTCTGTTGTTGATGTATTTGTAAAAACATTTTTTGTTGTGCCTTACAGCCATGGCCAGATTCTAGCTGGGCTTTTGCCTTTCTAATTTTGTCTCTGCTTGACCTAACGACATCCTTGTACTCTTCTTGAGTTGCCTGCCCCTTCTTACAGAGGTGATAAACTATCCTCTTTTCCCTGAGTCTCAGCACAATCTCCCTGTTCAGCC
>NW_010515462.1:0-17593 GCF_000687285.1 Phaethon lepturus
TCCTTTCCAACCTTGGTGATTCTGTGAATATGTGGGTTGAAGCCAGCTCAAGCCCATTGTTTTTTTCAAAATACTTTTGCTAATTGTCTAGTTTTTATACCTTTATGTTGGGCTGAGCCATGTATTCACCTCCCCAGTGGTGGTGTGGCTAACTCAGGGAGACGTTTACATTCTTGTAATGAACTTTTAATGGGTGAAACATTACACCACCAGTTGATCCACTCAGCTGTTGACAGCTGTTTGTCTAAATCAAAGGCCACACTGCAGTCCCCTTTGTGGTGAGATAAAGTCAGGTTCTTTGCAACAACTGTAGTCAGTCACACCCTGCATTATTCCTTGAGTTTCCAAGCTTCCTGGGCACATCACACTTGTCCATCTCCTCTGAGGCTTCTTCCATTTTAGGGGTTTATTGGTCAGTCACACCACTTCAGCAAGATATTGATGAAAATAATTACAACTACTCCAGTAATTTCTGAGCTAACAATGACAACCCAAAGTGATACTGCCGTTTTAATATTATTATGCATAAAGCTACAAAGTTGATGCAACAAAGAAAGCATCTGTAATGGAAGAGAAATAGTAAATAGAGTTTGATGAAGCAAGTGAAACTTGCAGTTTCAAACTGCAGATGTTTCCATGTGTAATTAGAATGTATGTTTATGTGGCATGTCCCGAATAAAAACAACTAGGGAAGCTCCTAGTGGCTCTATGGTAGCTCATCCCAACTGTCCTAGCAGAGTATCACTGTATGGTATGAAAATGGAATTAAACACATTTACGACCTTAAGACCCAATACTCTCCTCCCAACAAGGACAAAAATCCCAATTTATCCATTAGCTATGCCTGTTTTAGGCAACATGCAAAACGCTCAAATTACTCCTTACCAAGTAGATTCCATTTGGAAATTCATCCAATACAAAATTCACAATGCCATTTTGATAACTATGAGACTCTCATAATTAATAAAGCAATAGACTTCAACAATTTTTTTCAGTATTTCCAGTTTAACACTATTTCGCAATTATTGTGTGCTTTTGCTGAAATTACACACTGTAACATCTTTTTTTTTTGTCATAAAAGTAGGATGTTCTCAACAGCTTTTAGCAACATTCAAGTAGCTCAAGTACTTAAATTTTTCCTTCATTTTTGTCTTCCATCCCCAATCCCACCAATTTATTTCACTTTTATTTCATTTTATTACATTTCATTTCTAATGGGATATATGAACATTCTTATAGAACACTTTGATACCTGTGTGCCTGAAAATATAAAGCCTTGAAAAGCTGATCTTTCATCACACTTTCAGAATTTCCTCAATGTGAGGATATACTCAATACCCCAATGTGAGGAAATTCTGAGGCAGAAGCTACAAACTGATGGCACTATTTGAAACATACGAGAAGCAAGTAGGAGAGCTGAATTTGAAAGCACGTATTTATGAATGTTTAGGGGGAACACCATTTCATCCCCCTATAATCTATTTTGAAAAAAGGAAGTTTATCTTAAGACAACATTAATTTGCTAATAACAACAGTATCTCAGACTTTCCTGTTAAGGAGGCACTTGGAAAAAAACAAGGTGATTATGTTTTTGCCTGCAGCTGCAAATATGCTAGTGTACTGGATCCAGCTCTTAAGCCCTCTTTCAGTGCAGACAGATCACAAACACCATGCCACATTTGTTGTACAGTGCTTGCTTCTCTGATCGATGACATCTATTAAGCTATCTTCAGCAAATCTATTGCCTTACTACACTCATTCAATCGTTTCTGCTCAGTCAGATTGCATATTTAGCTCTTTCAGGACACCAACTATTTTGCTTTTAACTACATCTACCGCCAGACTACAAAGAACGGAATTCTCACTAAATTAATCATTAAAACCATCATGCAAGGGAAGGGGACACTCTTAAAAATTATGCAAGCTTCCAGTGGCTAGGACAGTTAAATTTCCAGCTTTTAAACAATGCTCTGCTTTTAGAAAGATAGACTCTAAGAACACAGACTCTCCGCTTACAGCTGTTTCTATATAAATTTAAATAAGGATGCCCCAAGAAGTTGAACTACAAAGCAAGCAGTGACTTGATATACAGAAAATAAATTTTAAAGATCCAATCCCTATCCTTAGATCTTCAACTAGGCCTTCAACAAGGCTTGCTGCTTACTCATTGCTAACAGACTATTAGTTATTTCTTTCACAAGTTAAATTCTTTAGCCACTTAGTCATATTTTTCCAGGAACTCTACACAGCATCAGAGCTCACATCTCCTTGTGTTATGTTGACTAACCATAAGAATTGTATGGATCGCCATGAAAAGGTGACAAAGACTCTTGAAGTACTGAGGCTTGGGAGATGGAACAGCACTTGACTATGATAAAATTAATAACACAATGAGCAAGGAAAGTTATTCCAAAAGCTTTCCAATGCTCAGAGAGAATTAATATTCTGCAATGTGGAACTTTCTGAAACAGAATTAAAGTGGAAATTCTTAAATTGGGAATTAAGATTTACAGTTTTCTAAAAATTACTGTCAAGCAACTCTCCCTATTCACAAAGGGCTAAAGAAGCTCCAAAGGCACATTGTATTTTCTCCCTCATGATTCTTTAAGTAACTGTATACTTTTATTTAGGATTTAGACTATAATGATTTTCATTACTTTGGAGCTACTCAAAGATGCCCATGCTTTTGTTATGCATTAATATTGAAGACTATTTCTTATTTCATCCAAACTTCTGTATTTTGAAGAAGGCTTTTTATACACTGACATATAAAGTATGATGTACAGAACCCACTAGAACTTTACTGATTTAATAAGCAGGAATTTATAAAGGAACAATGATTCTGATCATGCCTATCTATTTGACCCTTGTCCTCTTACATGACTAGCTCCAAGTGCTAGAGGAGGGTAAGAATCCTACGTTGAGTACATGTGAAATCCTTCTCCATTAATTAAGTTTTCATTTCTGCCATAATTAATGCTTTTCTCCACAGCTAACAGTTACTCAACCCCATTTAAAATCTTAATTAAGATTTGAATCCAGCACCCACCTATGGCCACATTTCATATGTAAAAACACAAACATGCAATGCTGAACTTCCTATTTTTCACGTTTTGAACAATAAGGCATTGTGAACTCCTAGTTAGAGGATAAACTGTGCATTTATGCAGTATTGCTAGCCTACCCCAGTACCGACTGCTAGCTGAGTGCTTTGGACAACCAAAGTCGTTTTTATATTTTCACACCTAATTCAGAGACTAATTTTCTGTCAGAGTGTACTTAACTAAATGACAGGCCTGAAGCTATGGGTTCAAGCTCCGTCCAATGAAAATGAGCCTGAACAGAAAATATACCAATTAATTTTTACTGAAATGAGGGGTTACACACCAAGTATTGTCAGTTTTGTGATGACCTTAAAGAGCACATTGTACATTCTGTTATAATTATCTCTTGTACCTTAAGGGGTAACAGTTCTGGTCATGGAGTTGGCAAGCAGCTACTATATACAGTATTTCAAGTAAGGATTCCTGTAGTTTAGGAATTTCTGTAAACTTAAATATTATTTATTATTACTGAGATAATTAAAGTTGGAAAAAAAAAATCTATGTTTCAACATTTCTTTTGAATTCAAAACTAAATTTAAGGAATATGATTTTTTTCCTTAAATTTTCATCTTTATTTGCAAAAATGTATCAATTTCAGAAGCATTCACTTTGGAATTCTAAACTTCCAACACAAAAAAAAATATTTCTTTTTAGAAAAGAAAGGGTATTAACCAATATCTGACAACTAGATAGTCTTTTAAGTTTTAGGAAAAATGATACATCAACTGCACAAAGAGTCATGGGGAAAAAAACCCAAACCACTAAATGTTTAAAAAGTAAAACACCAAGAGAAAGAATACCAAAGTCTCAAAAATGAGAAGCTTACCAAATATATACATATACACACACACAAAGATCAAGTCCATTGAGTTATACACCAGTTTCACTCAGTGGCTACAGTTATGCTTAACCATGCTCTTGTATTTTTTGGCAGCTTAAATATTGAACTCTTTCCTAGCCAGTGGCATGACTTCAACAGTTTAGATAAAGTATGTAGCATCCTACTTGTTTGCTAAGGACAGCCTGAACTCATCTTTCTTTGATCCTTTTATATCACCTACACCGTAGGAACAAAAGGGTGAAACTCTCTACATAGCATACAGCATCAAGCTAGCAGCTGTTTTCTGCCTTTTACATGCCACAGTGAAAAGCAGCTCCACGCACACCCGCCTTCAGCTGATCTCTTACCAACCACAGCCTAGGCAAGATTTTTTCCCCTACACTTTCATGCGAGTTTAGGATAAATTGGCATGTTGTCCTCCAATATAACATAGTAAATATTCAGAGATAATTCTTAAGGTACAGAATCAGAGGGAATATTTACAAGTCTTATTGATCCCCAAAATCCCCAGTGTTAGAAATAAATCCCAGGGAAAAAAACAAAGGAGTCAACTTTATGAACTTGAACTACTCAATCTTTGTTTCAGTTTGGAAACATGTTGTTGCTGAAGGCCAAAAATCTAGAAGCACACTTCAGAATTCTCCCTTACTATAACCAAAAAGAAAAATCAGTCTCAGAAACCTGCTTGAATGTCAGTGAAGTAGAACCTCAAATAACAAACCCTTTCTATTACAAGGCACAATCCCTTACCTTCTGACAAAGTGCAATGATTGTTATAGCAGAGATTTAATTTTAAATACTCCTTTTAAGAAGTCTCATTTTTTTTTCCTGCTAGGTGAGCCACTACTAAACTAAATTGCAGCTTTACTAGAAAGTTACTTTTCCAACAACTCAACTTTACTTTAGAGAAAACCTACACCATACCCTATACTACAACATAGTTCTAAAATCCACACAAAAAAACCATATTCACCATAAAAAAAAAATCACCTACTTACTTATCTCTATTTTGCTGCTGTTCTTTTGCAGTAAACTACCATTGCACGCAGGCAGAGTAGTTTCCCAATTTCTGTCTTCCACTGGCGATTTCAACCAGGTGAAAGAAATCAACGATGCTTCATGAAAAACATGTGTGCGCTGTAGATCAGCAATGGGACTTGCAGGCAACTAGAATCTATTGCAACACAGTAACAAAAAGAATCACATGTAACATTAAAATAATAATTTCTGTCCTCTTGTTATCATAGTTAATTAATATAAGCTCTCTGCATAAGAACAAAATTTTATTATCACTGTCAAAATGAATTTGTTTTCAAAGTATTGTTCACAATACATAGAGCTACCATTAAAATACTAACAATTTTTAAGTGAAAATATTTCTTGTGAAGCTGTCTAATTATACATATAAATACATACAGAGTCCTAAAAACATACAGAAACTTCCTTTTCACAAGAAAGAACCACACACACAAAAAACCCTAAAACAAAAAATGTGTTTACAAAAAGGAATTTATAGCTTCTGATTTGTGTTTAATAAAGACTTCAAAGCAACTCTGTTATTAACATTCTTTATCTGATTCTACAAATAAAGGTTCTTTTGTGTTAGTATATTTTGTTAGACTTCAATATTTCAAAGCAGACCAATTTGTGAATTGAGTTCTTGAAACAGATACTTTTCATGTCTAGGAATAGAACAAAATGAAGAACTGGAGTACCCAATTGCAAAAAATCTGTCAACAATTCTTTTATAAAGCCCCATTCTCAAGAGGTTACAATTATCACAGCATGACATTTTTTCAGGAAAATAATTTTGCCTTAGACGGCTTTCTGGTTTATAGTTTGGGGTCGGGTTTTTTCCTCTCTTTAAATGAATAATGACAGTTCCCATATCTGTAAGAGGAAAATTACATATTACCTTACAACTTGCCCTTCTCTCAACAACCTGAAAAAAGAGGACCTTAGACTAGGTCTAGATTTCACTCATTTTAACCTCTCTGATATTTGAATTGAAAGCTGCACATTAACATACTATCATAAAATCCAATAATAAAATTTAGAGGTAGACTCTGATATTATTCTTTCCTCTGAAGATTTATCTGTGGCTTAAAACATAAAATAATAAAATCTGGCTTTAGAGTAACTCTTCTAAGCTAATTAAATGAACCTTTTTCTTCCATGCATGCATACACTCTCAAAATATAAATGCCAATAATGCAAAAACATCCGCTGTTTGGGGAAGGAAACATGCTGGTTCACCCACTATTTCATTGCTTGAATCAAAATTCTCTCAAGACAAAGGCAAGTCATTTGCACATTAGCATTCTAAATCAGCAGGGAGAGCATGGCAAGGCTTTCCTGTTGCATATTGTGAAAACTATTTTTATAGAATTCTGCAAAGTGCAGAAATAATAATAATTGATTTTAAGTTGCTTGCTATTTTTGGAAACTTGAAATGAACTGACATGTTAATGGGGATATACCACATTTTCCATGTTTCTGAAAGTTCCTATTTCTTAATTTTACTTTATCCTGTTACAGCTCAGAGTTTTGTCACATATTCTTTGGAGAAAATAGTTTTGAAAGAGTGACACATAGCAAATGCTAGAAATACTCTTACTCAGCTATGTTTTTCTTCACATTAGATGGAAAAAAGTATTCAGAATATTAATTGTTTACATTGCTGAACTGTTGTTCTTTGCAAACACAGCTCTTCAGACAATTTGGGGTTGGAGCACATGACAGGTTTAAAGAACTACCATTTCTAGTAACTACCTTAATGCAGATCTTTTTTCTACACTGCAGACAACTTAATCCTTCCATAGAAAATTCTCAAGGTCTTTTTAATATGCAACAACCATGAAGCCATTTTTGCTTGGTATTTTCTCCTGAATCATAAGTGCACTTGGCAAGAATTCAAAGTATAACATGGCTGCTGATGCTTCATACACTGGCAGAGAATGTGAAGGTTGAATCATTCTAACACTTAGGAATTGATTTGGAATAGCTCTTACAGGTTTGGAAAAAGCTACTTGCTCTCCAGCTACAGAAATGTTACCTTACACTGTTATAGACTGAAAGAGATACAGACGTACAATTTAAGAAGAAAGCTATTGTACATCAGCATACACTCTATTCCCTGAGCCCTGGCAACAAAGGAGTTGAACCTCCTTTGTGGGAGGATGGTTATTGAATTGTGCACCTGGCATGCACAAGGCCTTTCTGTCCTTCGTTGATTGCTGTGGGCATCAGAAATGAATGAAGTAGGGGAAGACAGATTGTTCTAATACTCTCTTTCCCAGCAGATAAGCACCAAGCCCGGGCACTCTTTCCTGGCTTCAGATAGACTGGCTTCAGGTGTCTTTTGAATTCTGGAAGTAGTTTATTTATACTCAAACCCCTTAAAATAAATACTACCTCCCTTTCAACTGTCTCAGAGTAACTACGGCTCTCTTTCTGCAACAAAGCAGTAAGCTCATTGTCTTGCTGAGGGCTGTAGACTCCTCTAGCTCAGAGGCTTATACAAAGCTCCTGTTTTAACTATTATCTTGAATGGCTTCTTCCCACCTCGAGAGCTGCCACAGCCTGGCCTACAAGCCCCTGCTGGACCCAAACCCCCACCTCCCCTCCTTACACTGCTTCTACCTTTCATCTTCCCCAGGGGCACCTCCTAACACCAACCACCTGGGCCTCAGCCAGCTGGGGGAAGAGCCCTGCCAAGCCCGCTCCTTACAGCTGCTCCTCCCGGGCCTGAAAGAGACAAGCAGCTGAGAACGCTTCTGATTACCTATGGCAATATTCATCAGCTGTATCTAAAGATTAAGTAGCTAAGAAACAAAAAGCTCTGGGGATTCATGAGCAACTCGGAATACTAAAAAAAAGGGCTTCAACCATAGAAAGAAGCAGTTCAGCAAGCAGAGAATTTATAAATGTGTTTTCTCAGATGATAGGAAAAATGGTATTTAGCTCATGGTAGCTACTGCAGGGAACTGATTGGTAGACATTGAGTTTTTTGTTTTATTATTGATTTTAAAATGTTTTCCATTCAGAAATGAAGCTGCAAAAAATGTTATATCTTTGAGGGTTTTCCCTTTTTTATATAAATAAACAATGGTTTTAGACAATGGTTTTCAGATTTATTTTTTCTTTGACTTCTTTCATTTAGTTGTATATCATTAATTTTGCCCCTGAGTACAATGTGAAAAAGGAACACTTTCCAGGTGCTGCATTGTTCTTTTCTTTTATAGGTTTGGACACCAAATCATGTGGTTCCCAAACCACACTCAGAGTGTTCCATATCAGTTTTACTAACTTATGTCTAGCAACATTTATCTGACCCAAGCACCAAGAAAGACTCTCCAGGGCATCTAGTTCCACCACAAGATTTGTTCATGAGTCAGGTCCTCATCGGCCACTATTCTGTAATTTAAAAAGGGGGAGGAACAAGCCTGCATTCCAGGGCTCCCAAGCTAAACTCAGTATTCTAACTGACTCAGTTACTTTAGCTTTTTGCAGCTAGTGAATTTTTCCACCATAGAAAACTGAGATATACTAAGGATATTAATTAGATATGGACAGTTTCATTAAAAAGTTTTGCTTTGCTCTTCATTGTTTAGAACTGGTCAGCTAAGTTGCAATGTATTTCATCTGCCAATTAACAAACAGTAAATTGTAAAAGAAAAATTTAAACACATCCTTATGCGCATATTACTGCTTTTGTTCATATGCCTAACTAGTTATTGTCTGAAGAAAATCCATTCTTCATACTTGAGTCAAGAAAAGAGCACTGTTCAGATTGTGAGGAGAGATACATGTTATTACTGTGGTGAGAATACCTAAACTATTCATACACTTTGCAAAATACCTGACATCATACTTTGTTCATTCTTTGTTCAGTAAGTTCATTCTTTGTAAAGTACCTGTCATCATACCCTCTTAACACCTCTGTGAAAGGGTTACCACAAACTTTATAACTAGAATCAGTAATGTTTCGTGGAGAGTAGTGATGTTCAGCTATGATACAGACTGACTCACTAACCAGAATTCTCTTGAATGTTTCTTTTTCTTTAAATATTACCTATTTTGGCTGTGAAAACCATATCAAAACATGCTTTTCAACAATTACATTTAAGCACACAGCTGTTGAGTTTTACTACCAGTATGGTTATGATGATGGCAAAGAATACTTTCTAGCAAAAAATATTATGTAATGACTTACATTGAATTGCTAATATGGAAGTCAAAATGAGGTCAATTGTCCCATCACAATCAAGGTTACAATCCCTTTAAATCTAATTTTTTCAATTAATGAAGCCTTGCATTAAAGGCATTTAGACTTCCCTCTGGCTTTGAGTGGTTTTTTTAAAAATAAAAATCCAAATAAAACACCAGTTTTTCAGGACATAATTTTGAACATCTTGCAAACTGGCCCTTCACATTCCCTAGGACAAATTGAGCTGACAAGAATGCTTCCTTACAATCTAGCAAAACCAACACAGGACAATCAGTTATACTCTTTTATTACGTGCTTTTTAAAGTCCCCATAACATGCAACATAGCAAAACCAGATTTGTTGAGACTGCCAATGATCAGAGTAGCAGTAATACTTTTAACTGTTTTGTTAATCATGTCTCAGTCATCCAGTGGCTATTACTTTCGTTTTGATATTTCTTCAGTGTCTGTAAGCTCTACAGAAGCTTACAGCAACAAAAAAAAAAACCAAAACAAAACAAAAAAAGAAAAAGCCTGTTGCTCCTGTGTTTCTTCTCTAGCTAGATTTTAGATTATGGCTATATTGCTAAACAACTTCTTATAACCTGTCAAATATTTTCTCTATAACCGCAAAAAATGGGAAGGAAATGAAAATAAATGATGCTTACCCCCAAAATACGACATAATTAATTTCACTGTGTGCGACATAAGTATTTGTATCCAGCACATCTTGCTCAGTGTAATCAAACCATAGAGTTAATTTATTGCCTAGTGTTTAGCCACAAAGAAAGAGGTCGAGTGTCTGGGCAGCTCTGTCTGCAAGTCATGGTACAATTTCTGACCCTCTTTGTTTGAGCTAGACTACTGAGTCCTCTACGCTCACTCAGCAGCTTTGACCAAGGTATTAAAGAAATGGAAATGAAAGTGCCTGTGTCAGCCTGACTTCCCATCCAACTACCATCTGCAATACAGATTGACAATGGGACATAAGGCACGCTTTATCCTTAAATAATCTCTAGGGATCAGGTATATGAATGTGAAGTGTTGGCCTGGTAGGCACTGAGAGTTATCGCTGTCTGCTAGACTACTCAGACCTCCAGTTACTTCTATCCAAACATCTGTGACTACATTGACCATGTGACAGACATAGAGGAACTTGTATTGGTGGGAAAGGAGCTAGGGAAAGTGTTTACTGGCAGGGCTCTTAGATTCTCCCTAGGTGACATGCCTCTATGCTGGACATGGCATAACTCTGTCCCTACTGGGGTACAATACTGTGCTTGATATTAGAGACTGAAACAATTGTGAGAACCTTATTTTGAACAGGTACATCATGGAAAGTGACTTATTCCTTAAAGTCCTTCCCTTTCCTTCTGGTAATCAAAGACATTCTCTTGCATGTCACTCAATCATCTGTTGCTTGTTGCTCATAACTTATATTTTGGCATTCTCAATTATTATAATAACATACATTTTTATCTCTATATCTAATCGGTTTTCATCATTACAATATGCAGACATACGTGTTTATACAGGAAATATATCTTGTATAAATACAGAAATCAGAAGCTTTTAATAACTTCCAATTAATTGTAATTGATACTATCATGATTTTACCATGTTACATAAAAATTATTCTGCATCAGAAAACATGCAAAACAATTAAATTTAGACAGGATAAGGGAAGTATACTGTGAGGGTCTTTAAAGTATAATATGTTAAACAGAAAAGATATTAAGCCTTACAAATATATCAAGTGTTTCCTCCCTCCCCGTGCTCAGAGCATGAACCTTATCCGAACCTTACAAAAACTTAATCTGTGGTAATTTCCATAATTTTAGTTGATTACTCTGCAACAGCATATAAAATGAACCAGACTGGTGAATAACCCTAACAACAAAAGAGTGGAAAGAGCCTTTTAAGTATTATTATAGCATTTGCCTAATAATGTTTCCATATGGAAAGTGTCTCTGCACTTAGAAAATATTTGAAGACAAATACTGTCAGATAAACAGTACTTGAGAAAGGCATCCTGACATCTTCCATGGTACCCCACAGAAAACTCCTGAAAAGCTCATTCCTGAAAACCATTTCAACAAGAGCACAAATGTGATACTGACGCCAGGTTAGCAAAGACAGCACAAAGAACAAAAACCTGGGTTACTGAAAGGGCTTTGTGAACCTGTATAACCCTGCAGATTTAACAGAATCATCTTGAAAAGGTGACGAATACTGAGTCTGTCACCATGCAAACTCTATGACATATGGCCAATAGATTGTTGGTAAATATTTAATAAAATGAAACATTAGTCTCTGACGCAAACCCTCTCCTATTACAAAGAGGCAAAGGTACAGCAACAAAGCACGTGCTCTTTTTTGACAATGGTGCTGTGTTTCAGGCTGCTCATATCTACAGACTAAAATTAAAACTCAGTCCGTTACCACAGTGTAATACAACTCAGCAGAAGAGACCTCTGTAGATTTTCTTTTTAGTTAAACCTGGCTTCTATGGTTCAACAGCTTGACAGCAGTGTAAAAGTATATTGGTTTTGCTGGAACATCTGTCCTTCAAGTAATTATTGTTTCTTCTTTAAAATCTTTATTGTAAAAGCCAGTAGAGTTTGGGTGTTGGGTTTGGGGGTTTTTTGCCTTTGTTATTATCTTATACTTTGTGTCAAGTGTAAGATGCACATGTAGCACAGGATTGGTTCTTCTAAATGAACAGAAATTATAAAACACACCTCAATTTGCTAGTCACAACTGCTTATGTGATAGAAGACTGGATTTTATAGAGGACCAATTCACTTTTCCCTTTAGAGCTGTGATTTAAAATCAGAATTGCTGGTAAAAATAGTTTGGCAGCTTTGATTTCAGTGGTACTCCAGAAAATAACATATTTGGCAGCTCCATTCATGACTCGTATGAATTGCCAAAATGCAAAATGCCCATATTCAGATATACCATGTCAGAGTTACGGGCAATGTTACCAATCCAAATCCTAACATCATGGATGGTTTTAAAAGTCTTTACTTTTAAGAATAATGAACATTGAGGTGTCGGGTTTTTTCTCAAATTTTTCCTATTTCTGCACACTTAGGGTCACACTTATTTCAACATATTCTAATTTTGGATCAAAAGATTAGAAATGTAATTTCTTTAGTTAAAATGAAAACACAAATCTTATTTCCTGATTTCTGCAGCTGAGGTTTTGAGATACCAGGTTGCCTGAAAAAAAGTTAAAAAGTGGCACAAGATAAAAAGATTCACGATACGAGATCCATTCTGAAGACTGACAGTTGGCAACATTGCACATGGAAAGCATAAACAGTGGTTGCCAAATTTCTGTGATGGAATTAATCAGCCATCAGAAATGTTTGTCTCAGCCCATTTGCTGCAACTACTTTACTTTCCTTTAGAAGCAGTAACTCACTGTTGTACAGACCTACTACAGGCAATGCAGCACTTGAATGGATAAATACATGAATGAATATGCTGGATAAATTGCAGGTTCAGTATATCTGTCTCAAAAGCTGTTTTCCAATAACACTTTTTTTTAACAAATTAATCAAAGAACCTCACATTTAACTATCAACATTGCAGATTAAACATTTCTGAAATGTTAAAATTCTCCTTGTCCAGCAAAGAAGAGGCAGATTTTTTTTTCTTCCGTTAAAAAAATAACAGTCTTTTAAAAAATAAATTCACCCTGAAGGGCAATAACATTTTTTCAGGATAGTCAAATCCTAAAACTGCAATTATGACTCTCTGTATCATATCATAATCCTTAAACGCTCCACACAGTGCTATCTTGCTGTAAGTTATTTTCTGGTCAGCTTACTTATTTCAGCACCTCATTATTCATAGTCAAAATTTCAGCCAAACTAAGAACAAATACATATGTAACACTGAAAAAAAAAAATCCTGGCGTCGGTTCAAATTAGTAATAACATTTTGAACATTTGTTATTTAAGTTTGTTTAATTCCTTCCATCTTAAAGTGTATAACAAGGCAACTTGTCCTATGCATCATCATGAGATCTTCCATTATCCAATCATGTATCAAGAAAACATGAAAAAGTCATATTAGAATAGCATCTGTTAAAGCGTTTAAAGTTCTGCAGTTGCTAAAGCTGATACTGAATGCAAAGAGTCCACTAGATGGCATAAAGCAATAAATATGATAAAAAACACAATGAAACCCCTGATTACTGTTATGGTATTTACAGATTTCATTAATAATAATAATCACACAGTGAGAGAACAAATTTCTGTTTACTGAAATATTAATAATTTTTTTTCTTTTACACACAAAGTACTATAGAGTGCAATGTTGAGGACACAAGCCCATGTAAGGAAGTCAAGTAATATTAATATGAAGGTTATAAATACAACCTTAACTCTATCCTTTGAGTTTACATATTTTAGTACAACATTACTACATAATCACAAACTACTTCAAAAATAATACAAGACAATAATTTAGGGTTTTATATACAGTTTTCTTCACAAAAAAGAAAGTAACCATTTTCCACATTTTTTTTAATATTCAAAGTGACTATGCCTTAATTTTGCTAACAACTCTTAACAAGACATCTTTAAGATCAACACCTGGCCTAGAAAATATGTCCAGCCCTCAGGAACCTCTCACAGTTGCCACAACCTTCCAAAGGGAATTAAAGTGTCCTTGCAAGGACATTAGCCTCCTACCTCAACACTCATGAGTGCACCTCATCAGGTCCCATGGACTTGTGTGTGTTCACTGTGATTACATGTCCCTTGATTTGATCCTGCTCTACCAAGGGTAAGCCTGTCTTGCTCAAGACTTTCCTGCTGGCCTCTCGTGGCCTGGGATTCCTAAGGGCAGAACTCTAGCAGTAAAGACCAAGGAGAAGATGGCACTAAATACCTCAGCCTTTTCTATGTCCTTTGTCACCAGGTCTCCTGCCCCATTCCACAGAGGGCCCACATTTTCCCCAGTCTTCCTTTTGCTGATAATATACCTAAATAAGACCTTCACATCCCTCGCCAGATTAAATTCCAAGTGAACTTTGGCTTTCCTAACCCCGTTCTTGCACACTCAGGGGATTGAAGAAAAGAAAACAAATTCTTAATGTAACTCGATTAAACATTGGGTAGTGTGTTGGGGTGGCTTTTTAAATTTTATTTATTTTATATTTTCTTATAAACTTGTAACTTTGTTTATTCTGAATGTTATGAACAAATGTTTTTATGTGCATTTAATCTTATCGAGGCTCAGTCTAATGTGATTTAAGATAACTATGTAACACCATCCCTCACCTCAGGTCATGACAAATCTGTAAAGCAAGACCCTGGGGCACTTTATCAGGAGCCTCAGTTCCCCAGCACATCCACTGTTTCCAGAAGGTAGGTCTACAGCTGAGCTGCTCAGGCCAAGGAGCGAACAGTCACTGCAGGAGTCAGGAGAAGCAAAAAGTTTCAATACTGTTTACACTCTCTGGCACATAGGAAGGTGTTGGGACACAAGATATTCTACACTTGCAAGGTATACTCTTGGTTTTACTGAAATTTCTGTTTTCTATATGGACACACTCCCTTGGTTCAGCACTTTTATGCCCATATACTATTCTTTTATATTCTGTTGATGCTATCTGTAGCAGTGGTAGAGCCAATAGAGAGCCTGGTCCAGAAATAGGGAGCAGGATGCTCATGAAAATGTTTGCTAACCAGATGGTGCTAAGTGAAAACTTCGTAACATTGGATGATGTTTTTTCAGAGCGTGCAGCTTCACTTCTACTTTTAAACCATTTCTTGTAGGTGAACTTGACAGTCATAAAGCCATGGACTTCCAAAGACAAATTTACTTGCAGGTAGCTAAATTAAAACTAAATTATCCTTTTCCCTGTACATATATACCTACTCCAGATATATAGAGACACACACACACACAAATTCCGTATGCTGTCTCTATATTATTCAAATATGTATTAAAATATGTATGTGTATATTCAAATACGCTTACACAGACATATTTACATAAATATATATTCATATCCTGGTGTACAGGAGGAATCAAAGGTCAGGAAATAGATATAAAATCCAAGAAAGTGTCCTTTGCAGACAGTGGGGAAAAAGCCTTTTGCATAAAGGAATAGCATGTAGCAGACCATTTCTCCTCAGCACAGTGTTTACTGGTAGTTATAAGTTCTTCTCTTCAGCTTTTCAGCTAGACTGTTCCACAAATTGGAGCTTATCTCTAGGTGATAACCAACCGACCCCAGCATTAGACGTTAATTACTGGTAGCAGTCAAATCATTAAATGATTTCAAACAGAAAGTACAATAGCCTCTATGATAAAGAGAAAAGACATCTTCTACGTCTTTGTTTCTTCTGCTGTCACGTTTCTACTTATGTAGAAGTACCAAGCTTTTGGATGTCATCTTTCACTGGTGTTTAATTAGCTGTTCTATGTACTCTACAAAGCCATTCCCTGTATGCTTTCTCTGCAGGCTTCCTTGCATGCTGCATGCATACATTCCCCTCCGTGACTGTCTACGTTCCCTGTATGCTTGCGCTGCATGCTTTCACGCATTTGCTCCTTACTTACCTTACATTGAAGTGTTCTTTTACATGTTACTTAAAATTTTTCAGCAAAGAGACATTGAAGATATGGCAACAGCATGACTTTCTTGTGAAAAATTAGTCAGATTTGGTACCTTTGTGTTAGTCATTCAGGCTCAGTTTTTATAAATGCCCAAATCACCATGACAGATTATTTTTTTCAACACTTTCTTGATCTCCGCTTACACAACTTCAAGATGAATTTAAGCTTCTGAGATGTGGTAATATCTTTGACAAATTAAATTAAAGCCTATTTGAAATTGAATATTTTGGGGCCATAAGCTGTTTAAAAATAATTATTATTATGAAAAAATAACACTTGGCTGAGTTGTCCTTGTTTTGTCTAATTTGCTGACCCCAAAGATTGTGCTTATACAAGAAAATTATTATATAGTGACATGGCTTTTTGCTACTGCATATCCATAGGCCAGTCCAGTTATGAGCAGTTGTGGGACTTACATTTATGAGACCTGAGTGTCTATAATTTTTTCCTTCTAATATAATTTTAAAACAAAAGCTGCTTCACAGATAATCCAATGTAAAGGAGAAAGCAGATGTTACTTTATTTAATTACCTGGTTCAATCTTTACTGAGAAATATGTTATCTTATTAAAATCTTATTGGAATACTAGATGATTCCCACCCTGTCTGTACTGATATCCCACAATAGCCTGAAGTTGTTTCAAGGTTTTATTTTGATTTGATTGTATATTCAAATGCTTAAGCAGAGATTCATTTGTTAGCAGAAAAAACATGCTTGTCATTTCAACTTTAAAATTAAAATTCACTCTGATACAACTTGAATGCCAATTTTGCAGCACAAGAAGGCTGAAAATAATTTTTAAATATTCCTATAAAAGATAGGGTAATTTGGGAAACGAAAACCTTACTAAGTTCAATCATTTGTATGCTACACTAACTGAGAACATGTGCAACACAAGGATGAGAGACTGTGAGAGAAGGATGGTCTTTCTGTGACTCTGTATAAACATAAGGACCGATACAATAAAAAATGCCCCTAGAGAAGTCACCTGTCCACTATGTACACATGCCTACCATTAAAGAAAAGGTTTTGTTTTCTGCCACAATGGAATACCTTTAAACATATGTTCATGGGCTTTGATAAATTAGGCTAGAACTGTAAAGCAGGTAATGAAATAGAATTCCAATTCTATCAGAAATTGTGAAAACTTTCTAAAAACCCTTAAAAAGTATTGAAGTATTTTCTTAAGTGTCAATCTGAAAATAACTTTTAACAAATATTCCTAAAGCTCCTGGAAGAAACAGATCAATTTACAGAGCAAGCCTGGAGATCCTGGAATCTGAGAGAGCTGAAGACTTTCTACTCACTATCTAGAGGGTAGTGGCCAATAGCTCAATGTCCAGATGGAGATGGGTGACAACTGGTGTCCCTCAGGGGTCCGTGTTGGGACCAGGACTCTTTAATGTCTTCATCAATGACATAGACAGTGGGATTGAGTGCACCCTCAGCAAGTTTGCAGATGACACCAAGCTGAGTGGTGCAGTTGACATGCCTGAGGGATGGGATGCTAGCCAGAGGGACCTGGACAAACTTGAGAAGTGTGTATGTGTACACCTCATGAGGTTCAAGAAGGCCAAGTTCAGGATCCTGCACCTGGGTCGGGGCAACCACCTACCAATACAGGCTGGAGAATGAAGGAATTGAGAGCAGCCCTGCCGAGGAGGACTTGGGGGTACTGGTGGATGAAAAACTGAACATGAGTCGACAATGCGCGCTTGCAACCCAGAAGGCCAACTCTATCTGGGCTGCATCTAAAGAAGCATGGCCAGCAGGACAAGGGAGGTGATTCTGCCCATCT
>NW_010515462.1:17956-40460 GCF_000687285.1 Phaethon lepturus
CATGAGTCGGCAATGCGCGCTTGCAACCCAGAAGGCCAACTCTATCTGGGCTGCATCTAAAGAAGCATGGCCAGCAGGACAAGGGAGGTGATTCTGCCCATCTGCTCCACTTTGGTGAGACCCCACTGGGAGTACTGCATCCAGCTCTGGAGCCCTCAGCACAGGAAAGACATGGACCTGTTGGAGCAGGTCCAGAGGAAGGCCACAAAGAGAGGTTTATAAAATTTTAAATATGAAAAATAGAGTACTTCCCCACTATTCTTTTTGTTTTCAGCTTAGGAAACTTGCAAAGAGCTAAAATTAATGGTATTAATCTATTGGAGCAGACATGGCTTATTTGACCCCAGCAATGTTTATAAGGCAGAGGTACCTGAAAAGCAGAACTAGAGCTGTGGGTCTGATCTTTTACAAAACCAGTGTCAATATCCTGAACAGAAAGCTTTTGCTAAAGGCTGTTACAGGACTTACAGATTTACTGATAAAATCAAGTGAAGCTAGGCAGGTAATATATGATGTTTTCATGTTTTGAGTTTGATTTTGTTTTTAAGAAACAATATTATGATCAATGTGCTTGAAGAACCAGAAAAGTAAATACAAGTCCATAGTAATGGTCTACATGCTGCTTATCAAGCTGTTCTTCAGTGAGCTGGAATTGTTATTGAGAATTCCTGTTTGTTTTCCGTTTTCCCTTAATTATTAATCCCAAAGCCACAGATGAGGGAAGTAAGACATTTTGGCTTGTATAGATCTGGTGAAGTAGTATTAGCTAGTGTATTAAGGAAAAGAGAAATTTTATATGTAAGAATTATAGAAGGTAGATGAGTAAGTTGGACAGTTCAGGATGGCTGTATATTGTCAACTTGTCATGACTTTTCTTTTTTTTTTTCCTTAAAGGCTTAAAAACATATCTCAGGAGCAGCCCCAGGAGCTGCTAGATGTTTCAACTTGCTCCTCGTTCATCCTTTCTGTGTCATGAGAACACACGGTCAGAGCTATCAAGTTCTTTACAGCAAAGAGAGGGAATAAAGGGGAAGAATGTAGAGCAAAGAGGGAGAATGAGGAAGTCTCATACACTTTGTAGTTTTGTGTTTCAGTTTCCAAACATAATATCACAGAAGCACCTCAGAGTCTACTGCCAATCCTACAGCTGTAGACAACACTGATAATTCTGCATGAAGGTTGCAGGGGGGTTGGACTAGATGACCTTTAAAGGTCCCTTACAACCCAAACTATTCTATGATTCTGTGATAACATTGGAATGCCAGGGCAGGCGCAGATCTTTGTAAAATGGAATATATTGGGCGGTGCATAGGAATACATGTTTATTATTTAAGACATGGGAGATATTTTCTGTTTGCAATATTAACTCTTGCTTCTTTACTATCTAAATGAACTTAGAGCTACTTTCATTTTGATTTGTTAGAGTACCTTAAAGGGGTGGGTGATTTACTGTTGAATTTTAAAAAATTGAAAAGTCTTATAGTAGCCTCTGTATGTTCAGTATCGAATCTGATCCACTGATGATCTTTATATGAAATACATCATAAAAATTGCAATGTGATAATGAGGTTTCAGGGAAGCCTGTATATAGACCATATTGTCTTATCATAGAATCATAGAATAGTTTGCATTTGAAGGGACCCTTAAAGGTCATCTAGTCCAACCTCCCTGCAATGAGCAGCGACATCTTCAACTAGAGCAGGTTGCTCAGAGCCCCGTCCAACCTGACCTGGAATGTTTCCAGGGATGGGGCATCTACCACCTCTCTGGGAAACCTGTGCCAGTGTTTCACCACCCTCATTGTGAAACATTTCTTCCTTGTATCTAGTCTAAATCTACCTTCTTTCAGCTTAAAACCATTACTCCTTGTCCTATTGCTACAGGCCCTGATAAAAAGTCTGTCTCCATCTTTCTCATAAGCCCCCTTTAAGTACTGGAAGGCTGCAATAAGGTCTCCCTGGAGCCTTGTCTTCTCCAGGCTGAAAAACTCGAACTCTTTCAGCCTATCCTTCTCGTAGGAGAGGTGTTCCATCCCATCTGCAAAAAGCAGAGCATCTACATATGGCATATTAAAACAATTTAATGCTGCACATTAAACTATTTTAAAAATTGAAAAAAAAACACTTAGACAAAAAAATAGAATGTAGCACAGAAAAAAAATTATGAATATATAACTCTAATATATGATATGGTGTAGAAAATACTTTAAACTATGTATCATAGCTATCACGATAGTTTGCTTCACATGATGCATTATTTATAAGAGCTGAAATTTTGATTTATGTTCAAGAGTCATGAGATCTACTTGAAATAAATAGGCTCTTTACCATCTCTTGCTTTCCACAGTAGGACATACTTGACATATGTCAGAATGCAATGATGGAACCTATATTGCAATACACTGTAGGCACTGATCAATTAAGAGAGCTTGACTTATATCACGATGCGTTACTAAACTGACACCGTAACAAACATGGCAATTTTTTCACACTAAAACACTTTCCTGGTAGAGTTGTTGGACAGGACAGATTAAAAGCATAAAAATTATTCTTATAAAATAAGTAAGACAGTTATTTGACCTTCTTAGTAACACTGGCCAAAGATAAATCATTACAAAAGACTGCGGTAGTATATCTGGGAAGATATGCTACAGTTTAACGGTGCCAATTCATGTGTATCACACAGATGAACCACTTTCAATGAGGGACTAAGTTGAACACTAAGTTGCTACAGAAGCCGAAGACGCAATGAAGTGCCAAGTCAACACAGTATCAAAACTCAGAGAATTCGTTCATGTCTGTGGTGAAAATTATTCTGTTCTGAATAACAATACACCATAGATTTCATTTTCAAGTTTGTCCTTGTTGAAATCTCCCTTCTTTTCAGTACCCATCAGCTGTGTCTGAAATATTTCACTATAGAAGTATTCACTAAGTTCTTGGGATAGACAACTGCTCCCTAAAATGGGGAACTGTGCTGCGGAAACAGAGAATAGCAGTATTTGTTTACACTTGCTACAAACCATTTTGTTAACCTTGAGCAAACATTTTTCCTAACGTGATCACAGTCTGCCAAATGAAGCACTACATCCAGCCTCATTAGGTAAAACGAAGTTTCTTCTTCAGGCAGTACAATGAACAACTTCATTTGTTGCCAGGTTACTCCGTCTCTAATTTCTTTTGCCAAAGGAAGTTGGAATTGGCATATGTCTGAAGATGCCACAATGAAAATGGATTGGCACATTTTTGTTGAGAAATTATTCCTCTTTCATGATGAATTTACAGTCAACATAGTCAGTAGTGGCTTGAAACTGATATGTTTCTGCCTGTAACTGATATGTGGCTTCTCAGGATACTGCAAGAAACAATCTAGCCCCACTGAATTGCATGCCTTAAAAATGGAGGGGAATACAGACAATCTCCTGAGATTTCAATTAAGTTCCTTCTACTGAATTTATAAGATCAATTAAGAGCACTAATTCTGAATGGCCACAGTCCCCATCAGAACAATATTCTGGTAAAATCATAAAAGATCCTGTCCATTCCAGTGGTATTAGTGATACAGAAAAGCACTTTTGAAAATCGTTACTTTCAAAAAATCTTGTAACTCTAGAAAAGCATGTAAAACTTTGGATTGAGAGGCAATCTTTGGCAAAATGTTACATTTTGGTCTGACTCTGTTTTTCTACTGACACTATTTTTGATACAAAGAGTTCTTTCTATTGCAGAAGATGTATCTCAGACCCTTTGTCCTTGCCAGACAGTAGTAGAGAAAACAGTCCCCTCCCCACCCCTTTTTTCTTTTTTAAACTTAACAAACTAGGAACATACAGCAGAGATATGAGTAAGCAGGCAACAAAGGTATGTTTTCAACTTCCTAAAGATACAGCAACTAAATCTACTTCATTAAAAGTGAGCTGTTCCTTTATATTCTTCCTCCCTATCCTGGCCTCTGGCAAAGTTGCATTATTACCCTATGAGTCATTCTTTCCTCAAAATATCTCTCTGGGTAGTACTTGTTAATTAAACTTTCTCATCCTCTCTTTCTCTCTCTCTTTCTCTCTTACAGTTGTTGGCAACAGTCTTGTATCTTCTCTTTTGAATAGACATCTATATGTAATCTCCCATTATTAGGGTAGTAGGAAGGAACCGACTATCTTTTACCATGTGTGCCTGTTGAGCATACAATTACTAATTATATCAAGTATGCCTTATGAGTGCTACTGGTGATTTAGATAGTACATTTTCTTCATCTCTTTAGGACAATGTCATCTATTGTACAATGTTTCTGTCTGATTCTTTGGTAGCATTTTAGCTAGTGAACTTGAAAAGTTCTTCAATTTCATAAAGAAAAATGTGGAACATCTGTCCCTTTTCTGTGGATGTGACCCTGCAGTAGCTAAACCAGCCTGCTGTTCAGAAATGCAGAGTAGGAAATAAAATGTCGTGTGAATACGTGTGATAATAATAGCCTGGTGGCAGTGCCACAGCCAAAACCAATACTCATCAGAGTTGTATCTAGTAAAATCATGTGTACTGATGTCTTAATTTCATTTTTTATGAAACAATAGGAAAACTTTTTTCACAAAAACTAGGTTTCACTCCTGACCATACAAACATACATATATATTTCATGATGAGTCTGTCCTACAAAATATATAGAGAAGTAACTGAGCATGAATGAATCACCTGAGTACAAATGAAAGGATAATAGAGCTGTTATTCATGATTAGTGAAACAAATTCATAAGGTGGGTCTGTAGATGGCCAAGAAGTTACAGCTTATGTCTTTATCCATCATCATTTAGTGCATAGCTCTGTACAGAGTAACAGCTTTAGCTTTAAACATATGGCAGGACAGGGAAGGTAAAATATGAGTGAAGAGTAGTTGATGTATTGGAAGAGCAAGATAAGCAGAGAGGAAGCCTGAGAAGAGCAACACCTAAAGATCTTCAACTGAAATCGAACCTCCACCATGGAGGCAACTGTAGAAATGAGAAATTAGAAAGAATGAGAAGTCTACAGTTAGGACTGAATGGGAAGGTATAAGAATTCAGCAACTGATTTAACCTAGGCCAAGGATATTGTGGACCAAAACCAGGAAAAGAATCTACCTTGGAAAATCAATACAGACCTCATCCAGAAAACCATCCCTTTTGTAAGCAGAGACAAAAAACCACAGATTGCTGTGTTCTGCATAGCCATGATTTTGCCTTAAAGCTGATCTTGTAAATCCCTCAAAGTCCCTTCAAGACCTACTTTTCTTTGGATTCAACAATAAGATAAAGATAAGGAGAATGGGTGATTATATGTGTGATGTTTGATCTTTTTATTTCTGTCATGTATGAACATCTAAAGTGTTTGTTGGGACTGCACTTGTCAAATTGTAAGCCAGCATGTGAAAACAGCTGTCTATCCTCAGCACCAACAAGCATGAATAGATCTGTCATCATAATTACAGCTCAGAGCTGGATTGTCTTCAAATACCAACAACAGTCTGCACTGAGAGCGATGTCAAATAAGCCTGACTCAACTGGTTTAGGATCCATTTTTCTAGAAAGCATAATGACAGCCTTTCTCTTCTATGAAAGGTTGAAAAAGTTTCTGTGTAAGGAAGTCTGTTATCTTTCATGTTAAATATTTCATGAATTGTTAAAAGAAATCATTCTAGAAACCAAAAAATGATTTACACATTTAATAAAATAATTATGCAGTTTATTTATGTGCCTATAATTTTAACTCGGTTACACTCCAACAGTCTTGTTTCCATATTACAGCAGTAACTGTCTTCTGCTATCGCTTTATGGATCTCTCACAAATGTTTATTTAGATACATACAGTAGCTCAAGGGGTTGATAATGAAATACTGAGATTTTCATGCCAAAAGAGCTGTACATTGGCAAGAATTGACTGAGAGATGTCTGAAAGTATCTTCTGATTTAGCAGTGGCCTAGACAAAACTGATTTGGGAATCTTATTAGGAATGAAATTCCATAATGTAAATACCACACTGTCAGCATAGCTGGTCAGCAGATTTAGCATGAATATTACCCTTCTCTGTATATCATTGACAATATGAAAAGGAAACAGGCTTGTTCGAGGAAAAGAGCTAGAGCCAGTCGTTTCCCTCGGGACACAGAAGAAGCAGGAACCAAAAATATTATCATCTCAATTAATTCCCAGTCTTTCTTCTGAACCAAACCTGTGCAACTGACCTGTGTACTGACTTTCCTCAGGAAAGCAGATTACAGTCTTTGGGTGTGCAGATTATAACCTGCCATTTTGAAATTACAACTTCTAATATTTGTTCTCCAAGAATATAGTTTCTCTTGAGTCTGGATATTGTTACATAGCCAACGCTCAACAACAGGCAAATCAGGATACTCTGCTTTCCTACCATGCATTGCTCCTACATTGCTGAATTATTTCAATTATCATAACAGTCTAGCATACAATCAAAGTACAAAAGCATTCCAGTAAAGTAAAACCATTAAGCAACTGGAATTATAGGTCATCAATACTATGATCCACATAAATCAAACTGGCTGTATAGAGGCAAAGACTTCTGCCTCTCAAAATCCTCTAACTTAGGGTTTGTACATATTTGACATGAAGTTTTGTTAAATGTGCACTTTCATGGCAAATGGTGGTACTTTCAATGTGGAAAATATACTACTTTTGAATTATTATATGGAGTCATCATCTAAAAAAAGTAGCCATATTTCTAAAAGAAGCAAGCAGGAGAGAAGGAGAATGTAAGAAAGGGAAAGGAAGGGAGGCTATAGTTGGCTGGTAATTTAGTAAAAGAATAAACAAAACCAGAAATTTCAAGCCCACCATCACAGGACCTAGATACTAAACCCCTTTCTAGATTTGAGTCTATACTTGAAGCTAACGATATAAAAAATGTGCAGTCACAGAATCTTAGAAGGGAATTCAGCAGTTCTTCTAGCCTATCCTTCTGCTAAAAGTCCAAGGTATATCTCTTGATTTGATTCTATTTTTATGCACGTACATGCTCCTGAAAACATGAAGTATGTTCTGTGAAATTTTTAATTAAAAAATACATTGTCATTATATTCTGAATATTTTTTCACTTAAAATAATCTGAAACAGCTCACTGAAACAGTTTGTAAATGTCTTAAAAGTCATACATTGTGCAGTAACAGACTTAAATTGAAAAATACTGCTAATAAACTGATAGTTACCAATGGAGTAAATGAGGGACACTGACTGAAACAAAATCTGTTTATGATTCCTCTCTTAGCTGCAGGTTGCAGAGTGAGTGCAAGCCTAAGTTCATTATTATCGTCATTTCCCTTTCCATCTCTCTCTCCCTGGCAAACCCAGCCGTATATGCACACTTAGTCCCTGGATATGGGAACCAAAGACAGATAGGAAATCTCTTGGCTGCTTCATTTACCTTGTATAACACAGGTAGAGGGTTTCTCCCTCTTCCCCATGACTATCAGAAAAAAGATGAGAACAGTTTGGTGTTTATAAATACAAGTTTATCTGCACACACACAGAGACACACATACATGTTATGTTGCATAACGCAACATAGTAAACACGGCATAAGTCATTAGCTTAAAGTCAGCTGAGCGTTAAAGATGCAAGTGAACATAAAGCGCAGATGTGAATCTAAATATAACTCATTGGTGCTCTTCAGGAGTGATTTTCACAGTGTCACCATGTACATATGCCTACCCTGTAGATTGTTGTCACAGAATTAACTGGAGCTTCTAACCGCTGAAAAAACAATGCAATAACGATATACAAAAAGGAACAGAAGCAGTGTGGGAATGTGTACATTAGTTGGCAATTTGAATCATGAAAATTGTTATTCATTGTTACTAATTCTTGTTTAAGCTGCCATCATTCCACTTCACACTAAAGATCAGTGAGATGACAGGAGTTAAATTCACATTTCTAAAGGCCATTTTTTGTTTCTGGGAAATCGGGGATGTCAGAAGTATAAACCAAAATGTAATCTTAGCATGGTTTACATGCTTTCTTTTTCAAAGTTTCTTCATAATTTATATAGGTTAGAAACAGAGAATCAACTTGTACCAGTTCAGGATCTACTTCCAACTGATGATGCAAATTGTGGGAAGGGAAGAATGATGTTTTCTATGAAATATTAAGTCCCTGTGTGCCTTTAGCGTACTCTAGAACCACAGTGATCAAGGGAAAGTAATTTTTTTTAAGGTTTAATTTCCAGAACAGAGTACTTGCATTTAAAAGAGGCATTCTTGTATAAGCCAGTATTGTTCCCCATGACTAAGGTTTGTAGAATCTCTTTCAAATTTCACCCAGGCATATGTGAGGAATATGCAAGGAAGAGAATAAAATATGCTATCACAGATCTACTAGTGATGATCTCAAACTCAAAAAGTATCATGTTATTTCTAGGCATGAAGCTGAGCTTAGGCAATACCTTTGAGAATCAAAAAAGCTATTATTTGAGATATAATAGGCCACAATCTCCGCTCCTAATTATGCAACCCAGCAAAAATGGATAGATATCCTCAAGAACTTCTGAAACCCACAATCTTTTGTGTCAGGTTGTAGAGGGAAAGGAAGAGAGAGGACATGTTTCAATTTCATCCTGACTAGATGGTGAATATGTCTGTAACAGTCACTAACATTTCTCTGATATTCTTTTTAATCACATGTACAATAATATAATGAAAGGTGCAAAAACACCGAAAAATTAAAGGCTTGTCTAAAGAAGTGGTGATTCACAAAGAATTGAATGCACAAAACCTGGTTTGAGTCTGAGTCATGTGGAGCTCAGTGTACTACTGACTTTTGCCAAAGGCAATTGTAATAATGTTAAAAAAAAATAAAATTTTAAATATGATTAAACTCATTAAGAACTTGTTTTGAAGCTTAAGTGGATGTGGCAGTAGAGAAGAAGCTTGGATGCAACTGTGAATCATGCCAATTTCACTTTGAAAAACTGCTTTCCAAACTCTTGAGTTGTACTCTGTGGTTAGGAAAACGAGCTAAACTGGCTTCCCAATGCAGTGTGCCTGTAAAAGTGAGAAGGTTCACTGACCCGTAAATGTTGTTTGCTACAGTGCCTTTGCAAGTTGTGTCTCCTGCCAACCATGTAATAACCTGAGACTATATTTGAAACTGATAGGGAATGAAACTGAGAAGGAGTTAATTAAATATGAAGCTTTTCAGTTTCAAAAGTTGTCAGAAGCTTGTCAATAGGGATTTAAATACGTGGGATGAGCCACATTCTGGAAACGTCATTTTCCCTTCACTTTCTATACAGTTTACATAGAGTATACAACAACTTCAGGATATTTATATATAGATGTGAGGATTCCCACTTACAAAAAATAGAAGATAATTAGAAAATAAGAGAAATTAATCACTTATTATTTGTAGGAAACACCATTGTGAATCTCTATTAGAGTTTCTACTTTGGCTGATAGAGCTCATGAGTTCTGGTCTTCAACTAAATGATTGTTTTCCTGCTTTTTAGTACAAAGCTTGTGAATTATTCAGAATTATTCTTTTCCCCACTGCTGCTGAAGGAGCAGAAGCTACAAGTTGTCCTCAACTAAAATAGTCTCTACTTGCCTAGAACTGCATTTGAGGCTTTGACACAGTACCTCGCAACATCCTTCTCTCTAAATTGAAGAGATATGGATTTGATGGGTGGACTGTTTGGTGGATGAGAAACTGGTTGTTGGATGGTTGCATCCAGAGGGTAGTGACCGATGGCTCAATGCCCAGACAGACATGGGTGACGGGTGGTGTCCCTCAGGGGTCCATGTTGGGACCAGTACTCTCTAATATCTTCATCAATGACATCGTGGGATCGAGTGCACCCTCAGCAGGTTGGCAGATGACACCAAGCTGAATGGTGCAGTTGACACACCTGAGGGACAGGATGCCATTCAGAGGGACCTGGACAAGTGAAAGTCATGAAGTTCAGCAAGGCCAAGTGCAGGGTCCTGCACCTGGGTCAGGGCAACCCCCAGTATCAGTACAGGCTGGGGGATGAAGGGACTGAAAGCAGCCCTGCTGAGAAGGACTTGGGAGTACTGGTGGATGAAAAACTGGACATGAGCTGGCAACTTGTGCTCGTAGCCCAGAAGGCCAACTGTATCCTGGGCTGTATCCAAAGAAGCGGGGCCAGCAGGTCGAGGGAGCTGATTCTGCCCCTCTGCTCCACTATGGTGAGACCCGACTGCGAGTACTGTGTCCAGCTCTGGAGCCCTCAGCACAGGAAAGACATGATTCCACTAATAAAGTCGGTCACTGTCATTTATTTCCAAAAAGATTTAAAGTAAGGTATGTATTTCCTCACATGATAGACAAAGGAAACCCTTTTTAAACAAGGTTAGGAAAGGACAGTTACTTTCCTAAGCCAAACACAGTAAAAGAGGTACTACTGTAAAACAACTCAATCATTTTTTCCCCATGTAAAGTCCATGAACATGTCTGTTAACAAGGAATCATTGTTTTTTGTAGAGCTTTGTTTTCTCAGGTAACTGAAATTTCAGCAGTTTCAAGGGTTTCTCTGTAATGCTTATTATTTTTTCATTACTTAAAAATGAAGGAAAATATACAGATCGGCAAATTTCATCAAATCATCAAAAAGATCAGTTTGTTGTTTTGACAACATCAATATAATTTCTTCTAGAAACAAAATCAGAACATATGCAGTGATCCTCAATTTTCATACTTCAAATATACCTGTAAACTTGTTATTCTGATCTCTCAAGTCTGACCTTAATAATTCTAAACATAATAATTATTACTAGGGAGTAGCCTTCATTATTACTAAATGTATCAGTGAATATCTCAGCAGGTGAAACACCCCTTTTCAGAAGGCCAGCCCCAGTTACCTGAATCATTTAAATACTACATACATTCACAGGGTTGTTATTTTTTATAATGAACCCAAAATTAATAGGGCAAGAGTTCACATCATATTATAGAGACAAACTTTGGGCTAGCATTGAACTGAAACACACCAAGTTTATACCACCCTTTTTTCAAGGCAAAATTGATTAAAATTTCTAGCCCTGAGAATTCTCAAACTCTAAAGACTTTATACCCATGCATTCTTAGTTTAGGGATCATTATACCATTCCGAAAAAGTTTTGACCTAACGAAGTGTGACAAAAAAAGTGTGGTCAACATTTTGTATAACACTAGGGAAACTTTGTATGAAACTGAGTAAGTTTTGATCTAATTAATAGCTATCCTTTCATGGTTTTCATTGGAAAACAGATAAACACTTAGGCAAAACAGCATATTCAGCAATCATATATCCAGTTGATTTTAAGTGACATGATCTAGTGTAAGACAGAATATTATTAGCATTTCAGTCACTTTTTTTCTAGCTCAGTTCAGCTCTACCTGTAGTTAAAGCGTCCCATGAGTTTCCATATGTTACAACGGACTTTCAGTGAAGGATTTAAGCATGAATTGCTGAATTGTGGCCTGAAAATGGAAATATAAATCAAAGATTAATAGTTCTGTCCAATTCTCTCTGGGGTAGTACTTTCAAGCAAAAACTAGTATACTAGTTCAAACTAGTATACTTTAACTAAATAACTATTTGGCCTCTAATAAACAACATTTTGTTATGTAGAATAGACTCCAAAAGAGAATATTTTACCGAAGCCAAACACATTGTACACACCTGCAAAGGAAATTTTCTACTTTCACATACAGTGCCATTCAGTGCTAATATCTTAAAACTGACCTGGTACAAATAAGCATATTTTCCAATGCTTCATTTAGCACTGCAAAAAGCCCCAGGTTTCCTAAATATCTTAAGGAGAAAAAACCACCATCTTGCCAATAGGTATTAAAAAAATGCCAGGCTTTTTTATTTTTTTGAATGGGATAAATCAGTGCTAAGGTAATTGATTATTTCTGAATCACAGAATATTATAGTAACAACATACTTATGAAGAATATACTATTTATTGTCCCCTCTGGAATTTTCCTCTGGTGACAGCAAGTTTTGAAAAGAAAGTATTCTCTTCACCTTCCCAGACGCATTCCTACACCTACCAGCTCCTCCCCTATCAAAACTACTTACGATAAGTGCAATTATTCAGTATTCTTCTGTATTTTAGCGGGAAAGGGCTTGGAGTAAAACTATTTTTTAGCAGTCATATATAATCATATAACAAATCCTGAACTACCCAGTTTGAGGAGTCATATGTACATCTCCTGCCAAAATCTGATCCGTGTTCAGAAACAAGACATTCCTGTACTCCAGGCCTCTGAAGAGCCAGGGGTTGCTAGTTGGGGGGGTAGTTCTTCACTTTTGCTTTGTGTAAAATCAAAACACTAACAATAGAAAACTAATGACTTACGAGAGACGACAGTACTAACATACAGTGTGCATACACAGGTTTTCTGTTTGTTGCTCCCAAGACTGTTCTTGTATTTTACACAAATTCTCTGCTTAATGCCAGTAGAGAATTCATCCTGAAAGCAGATGTGGCACCCGGTCTCCTTTCTCCAACTGAATGTTCTTAGCAGTGTACTAAGCTGAGAATCTGCTTTTTGGATGCTTATTCTCTTTCATTTTCCCTCACAACAAAACAGATAGTCAATTATAGGTCATTACTTCTCTATTGTAAATAACTCTGTCTTTCTTTTACTCTCTATCTTTTCTGATTCCACCTATATAATTTCTATTGGTCAGGTATTGACCATTACTACATGTTCAGAGCAATGTGTTTATAGGCCCTGCTACAATATAGATTATAAAATAAAAAATAATAAACAGTTGTCAGTGAGTGAATGATGTTCTGTCAGGATGCCAAAGCCTACCTGATCAGGCACAAAGCCTGAATCATATTCCTATTAAATCTGACATTCTCTTGCCTGTTGTAGTAAAGGATTTGTTTTTCCTACCTGCTCTGCAGTCCAACAGAGAGCTTAGGAAAGGTATGCAGCACACAATATTGTGACAAAAATAAGAAGGTGGAATACATCAATGGAACCAGAAGCAAAAGTAATTCATGGCACCGATTCCCGTCATAGATGCCAACAACTCAAAAAGTTGCAGTTCATGAGTTTGTAAAAAAAGTTGTCTATTCCACAAGCTGTTTTGGCCCCTACCTCATGGCTGCATGACAGTAATTTAGTAATTCTTGATGTGAAAGTTTGTCAGATGCATATTCCAGGCAATACCTCCTCCTCCTCGTTGAATCATACAGGCTGTGTCCTAATCAAATTATATTTTTGAAGTGTTTCCTCACTGAATCCCACAAGATTGTTTCTCATATTTTCCCCCACACCTGCTTTTTAAACTAACTATCCCGAGGCTGCCAGAAGAGCCTTCTTTCTTCTTTCTCTTCCCCCACCCCTCACTTTTTTTTTTTGGAGGGGAGAGGCAGGAAAGAGAGTCATGGAGTTATGTTTGTCATTTTTCAGTCCTTCACAACCTGCCCTGTCAGCTGATAATATCTAAAAATATCAGGAAGACCAATGCTTATTTCTGTCATTTCAGGTTTAGGCCTACATTTTTTTTTTCATATGGCTGAGAAAGAGGAGGTGTCATCTATTAATGGCAGGAAAACACTTGTGTTCAGATCCATTGTGTCCTGCTAGTTGGACTGTCACTGACCTTCCCTAATATTTATGAGGAGGCTCGTTGATCTCTTCCAGCAAATACAATTGGGAGCATCCCACAGACCAGGGACAGAAGGCTTGCTGGAGCATGGTGCAGTAGTGACATGGAATCTTTCACCTAAGCTGCTGCCATTTGCTTCCTCGTCATTATTCAGTGACTATACACAAGAACAAAACATTATGCCCTTAGCCGCCCACTGGTTACCCCTGCTTATCACAAGTCAGTTACATCATACCCTGCTTTTTATTTACAATGGACTCACTGTTGTCTTTTGAATTATTTCCAGTTGTATTCCAAGAGTTGTTCTCTGTGCATTGTAATAACCATGTACCACCTGTTTCCTCACAAACTGACCTGCAAGGGGACATTTATTCCACTTGTGCCCAATCATTTGCTGAAACAAGCCTCATTGCTGGGCTACAGCCTAGTGCTTTTCAGAACTTTTTCTGATGTTCTAGCAATAGAAAGCAGATGATAACAGCTGGTTGCCCAGATCTGCTTCCTCAGTCCTCCCATAGTTCCTGGCACAAAATTACAAGGGGAGACAGGGTCACAGGAACAGATGATTAGGGAAGGCTGAAATACAGCTGTAGGGGAAACAGCCTTGTGGGATTCAGCACGCAAACACTTACATGGGTAATTTGAGTAGGACACATCATATTGAACATAGTGGGGAGAAGGTATTGCCTGGCCTCTGGAACTGTGCAGCAGGGGGAACAGGTGACCCACGTACAAGTTAAGGCAAAGTTAGTTAGGATTACTTTTATTAATACTTGGTCTTGAACTATTTTCCAGCAGGTCTTATGCCCTGGGAAAATCAAAGATGGTCTCCATGGACTTCTTCACTAAGCATAGCACTGATCACAACCAGTCTCTCAGTAAACACGGCTGAAAACACCTATTACACTACTGACAGCTGGTCTGCAGCTGCCACTTCAGCTCAAGCTGGTTCCATCTCCTCCTCTTTCTCAGCATAAATTAGTATTGCTTAGTAAAGATGTACCATACAAATGATAGATCATATTGTGCCAAGGAAGCACAAAGTCTTAGCTCTTCCACTTACACTCTTAGCAATTATAGGGTGTCAGGGATGAGCTGAGAAACATTTCTTTCCTAAGCACAAATACCAACAAGCTATCTGAAAACCCTAATTGTCATAGATCACATGAAAACAATCCCGTTCTATTGGCACAAGTAAACTATCTCTCTGTGACAAAGACAATGCTAATAAAGGAAGAAAGATATGCATTGCACAGAGGATGCTGAAGAGGGACTGGCAGCTTTATTGAAAACTTTGCATATTCTTTATCAGTTACTTAAAAACAAGCTGTGCACAAACTGAAACAGCCTGGGGATTTAATTGCCACATTTATTTTTAAAAGAATCTCCGTCTAAGATGACATATGAGACACAACACAATGTCAATCACTATTTCAAGCCAAAGGAACTAGATTTTAATAGGAATTGGTCAGGGGAAGATGGAAAGAGGTTTTGAATTCTGAAGTGTTTCTGTAATATATACATGGCAAAAGACACATGATAAATCTGAAATAATTAGGTATGTATATTCTGAATATTGGTTAGGAGTAAAAATCTGCAGTGGCCTTCGTTGGACGAACTCTGTATCTCCAGTGCACTTCTCTTCCCTCATGCTACAGAATCATAGATTCTTTGGGTTGGAAGGGGTCTTTAAAGGTCATTTAGTCCAACCTGCAATGAGCAGGGACATCTTCAACTCGAGCAGGTTGCTCAGAGTTGCTCCCTGGATGTGTTGCTCCCCATCCAACCTGACCTGGGATGTTTCCAGGGATGGGGCATCTACCACTTCTCTGGGCAAACTGTGCCAGTGTTTCACCACCCTCATTGTGAAACATTTCTTCCTTATATCTAGTCTGAAACTCCCCTCTTTTGGTTTAAAACCATCATCCCTTGTCCTATTGCTACAGACCCTGCTAAAAAGTCTGCCCTTGTCTTTCTTTTATAGGCCCCTTTAAGCACTGCCAGGCTGCAATAAGGTGTCCCCGGAGCCTTCTCTTCTCCAGGCTGCACGACCCCAACTCTCTCAGCCTGTCCTCACAGGAGAGGTGTTCCAGCCCTCTGACCATATTGGTGGCCTTCCTCTGGACCTGTTCCAACAGGTCCATGTCTTTCCTGTGCTGAGAGCTCCAGAGCCGGACGCAGTACTTGCAGTGGAGTCCCACCAGAGCACAGTAGAGGGGCCAACTTCCTGGCAATGTTTCTTTGGATACAGCCCAGGATACGGTTGGTCTTCTGGGCTGCGAGCACACATTGCTGGCTCATGTCTAGCTTTTCATCCACCAGTACCCCCAAGTCCTTCTCAGCAGGGCTGCTCTCAATCCCTTCATCCCCCAGCCTGTGCTGATATTGGGGTTTGCCCTGACCCAGGTGCAGGACCCTGCACTTGGCCTTGCTGAACTTCATGACTTTCACATGGGCCCATTCCTCGAGCTTGTACAGGTCCCTCTGAATTGCAACCTGTCCCTCAGGTGTGTCAACTGCACCATTCAGCTTGGTGTCGTCTGCCAACCTGCGGAGGGTGCACGCGATCCTACTATGTCATTGATGAAGATATTAAAGAATACTGGTCCCACAACCCCTGAGGGACACCATCCGTCACCCATCTGCATCTGGGCATCGAGCCATTGACCACTACCCTCTGGATGCAACCATCCAACCAGTTCCTCATCCACCGAACAGTCCACCCATCAAATCCATATCTACAATTTAGAAAGAAAGATGTTGTGGGGTACTGTGTCGAAGGCCTTACAAAAGTCCAGATAGATTACATTGGCATTTCTTCCCTTGTCTACTGATGAGGTCACTCCATCACAGAATGCCATTAGGTTGGTCAGGCAGGACTTGCCCTTGGCGAAGCCATGCTGTCTGCCTTGAATCACTTTCCTGTCCTCCATGTGCCTTAGCATAGCTTCTAGGAGGATCTGTTCCATGATCTTCCCAGGCACAGAGGTGAGTCTGACAGGTTGGTAGTTCCCAGGGTCCTCATTGCTACCCTTTTTAAAAATTGGTGCAATGTTTCTCTTTTTCCAGTCTCCAGGGACTTCACCTGACTGCCAGGACTTTTCAAGTATCACAGAGAGTGGCTTTTTTCAGGACTTTTCAAATAGCATGGAGAGCGGCTTGGCAACTACATCAGCCAATTCCCTCAGGACTCTGGCATGCATCTCATCAGGTCCAGTGTATGTTCAGGTTCCTCAGGTGGTCTCAAACCTGATCTTCTCTTAGAGTGGGAGGGACTTTGCTCTTCTGGTCCCCATCTTGCAGTCCATACACTCGAGAGTTTTACAAGTGTGGAGTCTGGGTCTACGCCTGAGCAACACAATTATACAGGGACTATAAAAACTGCTTCACCATGGGATCGGAAAGATTTGGGGCATAGCCTGATGTTGGACTGCTAATTTTTTCATTAAGAAGCCTTTAGTAAGACATGTCTCTTGTAAGGATGTTGTAAGTATCAGGAAGAAGCAAAGTGTACTTGTTTCATGTAAATTTTTTTAGCCTTTGCACCTTCAGAGTTAGGCACATTGTTAGACCTCATTTGGAAATTACACTTTTGAGAAAAAGGTTTATGGGCTTCCTGGGTGTTGAAGTTGAGCTGATAGAACTTCTAGAGACTATATTTTCTGATCTAACAGACAGTACAGACCCCATATATACTGTCTTGATTACTGGTAAAAAACAAAGTAAATAGGTCAATGAAAATTTGTCGAACCAAATATTTGTCTGGACATGATGGATAGTGCTTGGAAAAGCTCAGCTAGATTTGTGGGCTGCTATATAGCCTTGGCAAGAAATTCAGTTTATTCAGGGTACTACCTGGATAGATATCTTTACATGAGGATAACATCATTTTTCTCCTTCTCTGGAGCTTTTTAGAGATAAAATCCAAGAGTGATACCAAGGTGATCACCAAGTTACTATGATAAGGGAACAGTTACCAAATACTATGTATATGATCGCAGTAGATGTATATCAATTGGACTTTTAGCCTAGTTCAGGAGCCTAAACTGAGCTTCAATGACTGATCATTTTTCCATTTAATTTCAATTTAATTTTTATCCTCAGAACGTACCACATATCTCATTTTCATAGGCATTAAGAATTACAGTGCACAGCTTCCTGGCCTTGTCTACAGCCTGTCACAGATATACACAGTTTATCCTCATACCAGTAATAATTCTGTGTCCTTTGATCTAGTTCAGTTTTGCTGCATCTTTCTCACAGGACATGTCTCCACCATGCCTAAATCCTACCAGGGGCATCTGTATTTCTACTCAGACCTGGAGCAGGACGAGTCCTTCCAAAAATTCCAGAAAAATTCTCAATTACTATTACTAATATCAGGAAAATTGCAGATACCTATACATTCATCCTGGGCTTTGGTTATCAAACTGAAAGTGAAGAGAAAGGAAACTTAGTGAGACTGATCAGTTCACCAGCTAGATTACATTAGAACTGTTCCTGAACAACCGAAATAGGGACAGGCAAGAAAGTGGTGTCAGAGATATTAGGTGGATGCTAAAGAACCAATTAGGCATATCCAGCCTACATATACAGAGCCTATGAGAGGGTCCAACAGCAAGGAAGAAGAGGAATAGGTATTAAGGAGGCTAGACAGGGATGGGAAACCATCTCTTTAAATTACTCTTCATTGTCAGTAATAGGAAACACATTGTCTGGCCTATCAAAACTGCACCATAACTAACAGTCAGATAATTTGGAGAGATATTGACAATACTTGGGCAGGTCAGCTTGGAGAAAAATCTGTGCATATCCTAAAAACAAAATAAATTCAAAAAATCTTATCATGAAAAGATTCATATGTATAGTTTCATTAACCAACAGTAAGTGAGAAACACAGGAAAGAGAATCTCTGAATACCGTATGAGTGTACTCAATAACAGAAATTAATAAGTGGGACACTGAGTTGACCAAGAGAATAGGAAAAAAGCTACAATGAGGCAAATTGCATAAAATCCTTATACAGAGGTTTTTTTCCTCCACTGCTACTGCCCACCTCTGTATATCCCTATCCACTACAGATCTCATAATTTTTTTCTTAACCACACCACATTACTCTGCAAGTGTATAAGAAATATACTACATAACCCCAATCTGAGCATGTATGTCCAGCCAAAGCTATTATAGAATACCTGGGGAAGAGCAAATACTGAGAAGGTACTACTGTGTAGAAATCAGGATTAAAAAATGTGTGTTCTTGTCCCTCAGTTGCCGTGCTCAGTGCCCTCTACTATGCTGCATCACTCTGAGTTATTACATCATTCTATCTACCCTTGAGGCAATCTCATTGAATTAACATTTGAATATTTATATCTCATCTAAAAATACCTGCAAACATATGTATATAAATACTGTATCCCACCTGCCCAACAGCCACAGTCACCTCCCACCTCCTGCTCACTAATAGCACAGTCCTGCATCACCTCCCACTCAGCTAAGCATTCCTGTGCTAGCTGCTTTCGACATACTCACAGCTATATATATTTATGAGCACGATAAAACCCTTCTGCAAAGCAAAGATAGCATCTTTTTTGCAAGAGTTACAATGCATTTTAGAGTCACTGTGATGCTCTGGGTTTTTTTCCACTGTATTATGTGTTACATTTACATATACATGTATGTCTTTGCAATTCATCTAGTTTGAAAATGTATATACCACTAAGACTAAAAAAACCAACAAAACCTGCCACGTTTATGTAGGCAAAGGTATTTTTTCTAGCACAATAATTAAAACTTTGATAATTCTGAATCACCAATATATCTTACAAAACAGTGAACGCAATTATGTTTTACTATATAAGGTAGATTTCTCAGAGCATCTATATTCTACTGTGGAAAGACAATCTTTTAATTACTTGTATTCTCTACATTCTGTATCAGTGGCTAAATGCAACCGTGGTTAGGAATTCCTAGTGTTACTATGCCATCTATCCATTCCTAGCACAGTGCAGATACACTCCAAATCTATCAATCATAGAATGATTTTCACACGATGCAAATTTTCAGTTTCCTCTTGTTTTTCTTGTGAAGCTCTTCAGTTGTGTAGTATTTGATCTCACTGCAAAGAATATTTCATGATTCAAGCTGATTTTTGTTGCTTAATTTCATCCAACCATTCTAAAATAAAAATTCTCCTCTCTTGGTATTTGCCCTTCTAAAGGCATGTTAACAAATTATCATAACATTTTTGCTCCATACTTTTTGTTTGGCCATGTTATACATAGCAATTTCTTTTCATGGTCAGTCAATTGCCTTAATCGCTAACCTGTCTCTAGTCAGTTGAATTAGGGCTTAAAGCATCGAGATCCAGTGTATTCCTTCAATTCAAAGAGTTAAGCACTCATATTCTCACAGATTTAAAAGTTGCTCATGGTTCATGGGGTATGGTTGCAAATATGAAAAAGTTTGTAAGACTCCCAGTGTGACTTAGGCTTGAGATCCTCTTAGCAAAGTTTGAAAATGCTTGGGCTACAACATTTCCGTATTACATGGATTTACTTGGTGCAAAGTTGTGCTGTTTATAAGGAGTTTAGCAAACTCCCTATGATTGATGGAATGGCAATTGCTGCTTGCCTGATTGACTGTGGCACGAACACTATGATCAAGAGATGGTCTCGCTCTCACTGAAGTCTAGAATACCTTTTTTGTATCCCCCACAGTACAGGAGGAGTACCCAGAATATTTCTGGAGGGTCAAAATTCAAGTGCTGGCCTGAATTTTTCAGAAAATTAGACATTTATGTACACCTGCTAAGTGGTACTTTTTGTTTTTCAGCAGCGGCAGTGTGGAACTTCTTCCTCCTGTGGCCATTCCCCTGCAGCAGTTTTACTGGCAGCTTATGATGTGACATACAGTATATTCCAGGCAGGAATGACTCCTTACAAGAACAACTTCTCTTGGCAAGCAAAAGAAAAGTATACCTAAACTTGTAACACTCTATACCTAATAACAGGATTTTTAGGTGTCAAGCTTCTAGGTAATAGAAAACATCAAGAAAGCAAACAAAAATATAATGTTGACTCCAAAAATACCATAACTACCTCCAGTAAAGGAAAAAAAAGTATCCATTCAGGTCCTTATTTTAATCTTCTTCCCTGCTTTTCCTTAGAGCTCAACTAATTAGCTTCCATGTGTAGGGGTCCAAGTACAGGCCTACAGGATACGAGACCTGATAAAAACAATGTATTTTCTGAAGATTTGAGCCTGAATCTTAATACAGATTGTCTTATGAAGTGGCATGAAAACAAGTACACATTCCGACGTAGGAGGCACAGAAGTCTAGGAAAGCATTTTAATTAAGTTTATGCTTTCAGTGAGCATAATAACAAGTACAGACAAGCAAGTAGGCAGCAACAAAACTCACGGGGATTATTTGTAAACTGCTGTAAAGTTAAACTAATTAATTAAATGCAATTGATATTCAGTTGCATTATCCTCCATAGGATAGAAGCAGGAGTTAGTTAGTATGGACATTTGTTTGAACTGTGTTTCTGCATTGAAGGATCAAGACCTGTCTTAAAAACTAGAAGAAGTAGCCAAACAGAGGAATTATTGCAATGTGAGTAGTAAATAATGACACTTGGTTAATTTTGGGGAAAAAATGTTTGTTCAATTTTAGGCAAAGTGTTCACTCTAATTTAAACAATTTTCCATATTTCACTAGCTATAACTGTCAAAGGCAGAAAGGGTAGGTTTCACAAAATATAGGTGAAGACAAAACCAAGTAAGCCATTCTGTTAAAGGAGAGACTTACTTTTGCCACATTGCAAAACAGGCATTTTTCTGTTTACAGCATTTTGCACTTTCTCTTGGCACCACAAGTTCTCGTACGTCCCAGAACATTTCCACTGCTTAGAAACAATCATAGCAAATGACCAGAAATGCGGATTGCATTGCACAGTGGCCCTTTCCCTGAAATTATTACAGAATCCTATACAATACAGTGTATCAGACTACTACAAAAACATATATAACCCTTGAGTTTTTTCAACAGTCAACGTTAACATTAACTCATTCCCCTAGCTCAGGAAGAGAACCATAATTGCCACTTTACTTTGCACAAAACAAAGGTGCCATACCTGTAGTCAGAAGTCAGTCACTGGAAATTAATGGAAGCCTATGGGTACCAACTGACAACAAATTTGCAGTCATTCTCATTTCTTCTTTATACCTGCTGTTCTGAACCCCATGCTATGCCCACTCTTGCATTTCTCAGTTGCCATCCTTTAAAAGACACACTGAATGCCAAACTTAAGCTTATACCTATCAAGAAATTCTGTCCATAAAGGATAGTGGGAGTTCCATCTGCAAGTCTTCGCAAACTACTGTGGTAATCATTGCTAATCACCCGTGTTTCCAATGTAGTCAATATAAATAATTCCACAAACAACATTTGCAAAGTTCTGACATGTGGCAAATGTTCTGTAGCTATGTTTAGCACACGCTGGATAATCCAAGTTTCTCATACGCATTAAATTAGCAATTTTGACTCGTGATAAAAAGGAAAAGAAAAAAAAGATTTTTAGAATCTATTTCAACAATAACAGGAAAAATGTGTGTCATGCAAGAGTGGTAAAAACTTACAGGAAGAGGGGCTTCCTTAATATAACAACTAAGGTTCTTTTTCTAGTTTTGTACTACCAGTGTTATTACTAAAGTTTTTCTGTTGTTGAGCACAGAGGAATCCTTGCGTACTGTATAGCTGTTACAGTTGTTCCTACATCATCGTCTCCTCAGCCAATATTCTGAGTACTGAAGCTGTAGAAAGGAAACACATGAGCTGATAATCCAACTGTCAGAATAGTCCCTTAGGGAAA
>NW_010515462.1:40491-98055 GCF_000687285.1 Phaethon lepturus
GTGTTATTCCTGATGAAGACTTCCATACTTTCTCCAAACTTCTGCAGCTTTTATTAGCAGAACTTCTGGTATTAACTCCCCTTGGGGAGGAAATGCTCAGTTGTTTCTCTTAGAGAAAGCATCACAGTTGTATTTATCTTTTTGGAGAAAGCAGAGTGACTAGGAAATGGAATATCTGCATACTAAAACCTCAGATTTTTGTTGCATAAATTTGAATATTTTATTTGCTAATGCTATTACAGTGCCTTATGCTTCCCAGCTCATGTGTTCTCTCCTTTTATGCAACAGGGCCACTCTTAAAGATTAGAAGACCAGTGTATGAGGAGAATGTTCACCTGCCACGGATCATAGGATTAGTAGTCCAAGGAAAACTTAGTTAAGGGCAATAAACTTATCTTCTTGGAGGCACTACAGCAGAAGAGTCACATAAAAATTACAAGTGGCCACAACTAAAGTATTTGGCTGAAATGCTGTGGTTTTTTGTTTTGTTTTTTTTTTTTTTTTTTGGAAAAAAAACTAAAAATTGCAGCTAGAAGTCTGAAACTTTCTGTAAAAAGATAAGAGGTGAAAACAGCCTTAGTATTTTAAGATCCAGGTGAATACTAGTCATGTTATTACTGTGATTGCTAGCATGGAATTTGACAAAAGAAGAAACTGAGTCATTAAGAAGAGTACTTGCTCAGGGTCAGCCACTGAAGTGGTGACTAAATGGAAAGCTGAACCAAGCAGTCAGAAGCATCAGTGAAGGACAGAAGGTTGGGGAAAGGACTGTACGAGACACAATTCTGATCAACCTTAACAGTTATAGAATCACATCATAAACTTTGCCTCTTGAAACAGCCACCTTAACTCTGCTCATGGTGGCAACATTTGTCGCTGTGTTGTCACTCTCCCCTTCCCCCCCAATAATATATTTCTTCTGAGTGAGGAAGAAGCATTATCCCAAAAGTGTCTCTGCCTTTATTCCTCTGAAAAGCTTTTGGCTTCATCTTTCCTTTGTCCGGCTTCTAGGCAGCTATTTAGATGAGCACAAATGCTCAGCAGAGATGCAAAACACACAAGATTAGCATTCCTCATCAGCAGATGCACAGATATTATCACAAGATTTTTAGTAGATGACAACAAGCAAGCAGAAGCACAGCTGGGTAATATTACATCAAGGTAACTTTTTGTTCTGCAGTGTGGCAACTTAAATGTTCTATAAAAGATTTGCTTTCATTTGCGTGTTTATTTGGATACCCTTCAGTTCCTTGTGTCTAATATAAAACACAGATTCATTCCAGGGGTATTCAGACATGGTAGAAATTCCACAGATTCCCCTCTCTTGCAGGATCTCAGAGTGTTAGTAAACATAACAGACAACCAATCAGTCAGGCTACAGTAACACACACATCTCCAGAAGGCTGTGAGAAAGCCTTAAATAAAACATAGTACCAACCTTCAGTAGAGTGCATTGAGACAAATGCCAGGGATGTGAAAGGTGTCACTGGGATTACCAATGACGCGCTAATGGTTGTTCAAGCAATCTCTCTGCCTCCTTCTCTCTGACTCACTGTCTCCCTTTGGAGGATCCTCTCACGTCATTAAGAGACTGAGGGTTATTCACAGATCACTGACTAAAGGCAAGCTTTAGCTTCCCGCCTGCATTCCCCTGGTCATATGAACAGGACTGAGGTCACTGCCAAGCAGCTTTTGAGCTTTTTATCAATAGACCCAATGAAAAAAAGAACAAAACAAACAACACAAATTTAAGTACCTTCTGCTCTCCTGTTTCTATCTACCACCAACCCCCGCACAAAATCAGGATTTGCCTCTCTGTTTTGTGCTGTCTTCCCCAAAGGGTTAAAAATTCCCCTGATCACAGCAGAAGTTGTTTTACAGTTTCTGTCTCTTTCCAGAGTCTTCTGAACTAATAATGCAAGATAAAATATATACACATATTTAAGGCTTCCAAGTTTTATATGAGAATCCAGCTTCAGGATAATTACTAGAGAAACCTTTTGTTACTACTAGAAACAAACGAGCCACAAGTCAACCTAACCATTTACTTACACACCTGTTTCTAATTACATTTTACAGTGTGCTGTGCTGCTCTCTCACATGCCTTTTATACCATCACTTTAGTAGGAAGCACTGCAGGCATTGCCAGTGCAATGTCTTTGACTCAGGCCCCTTCCAAGTCGCTATTATCACTCACTCAAGTGCTATACTGTTGCTGATTTTTTAAATTGGATTCCATGAGATAGTCATCATTTGCAGTGTAACTGTTAGGTTAAGGCATTACATCCCCAAATAAGACAGGCACAAATGTGTACAGCCTCAATGCAGACACTATTGTATTGCTTTAATGGTGCCTTTGACTGACCACAGTGGGGTTTTTTTCCTCTTTCCATGTGGAAATAATCTGTACTGTAAAAAGTGTATTTATACTACGGTAACTGCAACAATACTACAGGAATGTAATGAGTACAGTTAGAACCTACACAGCAAAGTAGCATAATATTTGTGTGCAGAAAAAAACTCAATGTAAGAGAAGATTATTTTATAAAGGATGACAAAAATTAAAAACTCAAATCCTATGTCTTCAGTGAACACAGCAAGCTATCAAACCGGCTTCAGCCCATACAAGCAAACACATCGCAGGTGCATGAGTAAAAGCCCATTCATAGGGCTTTTACACATCATCTTCCTCACAACCTCATGTGTAGTTGTCCCTATATCACCTTCTCCCCATCTTACTTATTGTCCTTCCATTGCTTTTATCCAGGTACCAGTTTTTCATCTGTAATCCTCACCAGATGTTGCAATATTCCAACAGTCAAGATGGCACCTTTTTCTATCTACAGCCCTCTTAAACAGAAGTGAAGCCACAGATTCACTTCATCACTCTCTGGTAGTCCCAGATTGCTCAGCTAATTCATCACAAAAGCCTGTTCCATCACACTTCATATCACAAAACAAGATTATTATTTTTCTCCAGAGATAACAATCTCTGTTGCTTGCCAGGAACCTTTGTTTCAGGAGGCTCTGGTCTCTATTGTGCATAAGCACTCCACATGATAACAGTAAAAAGGGTTGGAATGAGGCTGTACGGACTCAAAAATCAGGGAGAGCCCAGAAAATAAGAAGGGTAAGGATAGTTACAGACTTAATCTGCTTAAGCTTTTTTGTCTGCTAACATTGAAAGGGAGATGGTAACCTAGAGATGAGATAGTCAGCAGAAAAAACACTCAGGACTTTAACAGGTTAAACCACTAGAGCAAAAATTTCCAGGTTGTATTTCTTAGCGCCCCAGCACAGCCCATTAAATGTAGCTGTGGCAATGAAGCAGACTGGGGAGGATTCTATTTTTCATCTCCTCCCAAGCACTCCGTGGAAGGAAAATACCGCGCCAAGTTCTCAGTTTACATTTTGTGACAGGGTGATGCTCTTAAAAATTAGTTGTACCCTCCACTGAAAGTATAGTTTTCTGTTGTCATGACTAAATCTCCTGAAATAACAAGTCAGTTTATTTTCACACCCTACAGTTCTCTGTGGTAAAGAAATTCCAATTTATTTTTGTCTCTCTTCTTCCTATTTTCAACATTTGTGACACTTCTACTTTATAAGATAAACATTTGCAAAGGAAGATATCTCCGCACTACAGAAATGCGCCTTTATCACGCTGGCTTTTAAAAGTTCAGTTCTGAAAGGGGGGAGAAATAACATCATCAGAAAATGACTTTGGATAGTCCTGAATTATTCATGTTCTATTTTATAGTCCCCTTTATTCTCCAAGAAATATCAAATGATTCAGCAAGCCTATGATTTTCTGTGTTAATCAGATGTCTGACACTATACTCAGACCTGATGATGGGCCAAAAGAGAAGGAACTTCTTTATGTGAGCTAACTGCAAAGACTCTTGACAAATCCCACTCAGTTGCATGCCTTCATGTAATAAGGTGTTCAAATGCAACTTAATTATATTAATGAGAATGGAAAATTCCATCTAATGATGTCTTAGTGGTTGGGCTATAAATCAAGGAGGTAGCCTGCCTGATATTTCCGCCAGAACTATTATGTACAAAATGCACTATAGGTTTCAAATTCTTTTTGAAAAAAACAGATACTGTCTCCCTATTTTATTTCTTTCTTTCAAATCTATTAATACAGATATCATAGCCTATGGTTTCTTTTTCCAGTATGTTTCACTCATCATCATTATTTGTAGTCAAGGGCAAGGATATACACACACGTCTTACATAGACACATATTTAAATATTTAATGGTTAGGTTATTTTTCTAACAATTCAGGAAAACAATCTAGACAACTTTCTGTTTCGTTTGATTATTATCATCTCACCTGTTGAGGGTGCCATTATGTGACGTTTTACAAATCCATCAGTAATACAGAAAGACAGAAGAATACAGCATATTTGTCCAGAACAATACAGAAAATCTGCAGCATGGCCTATCTAGCTATATAGATCTGTATATGGTCTGCATAGCCAACGTTGAGTCAGGATCTTACAAACCTCTCGTCTTTGGATCATTCTTTCTCTTTCATTTTGGTGGGTATAAGAACACTTATTACCACATCTGCCAGTACTCGGTACAAATTCTTTATTTCTGTTAGTAACAACTTATAAGTAGTAGTAGGCCTTAACCACCCGAGGAAGAGTTGTTAGTCTTACCAACAGAGGCACAAAATCAGCTATAAACTATAATTCTTTCCATGGAATGTTTTTTTCCTGTGCCGCACAGGAATGTTTTTGAATAACAAAAGCAAAATGAAAACAGCACCCCCATGTCAGAATAAGAAGAAAGTTCAAAGTTACAGCTGAACTAATCTAAAGCTCACCATGGCCAAGGAAGGGTGTTCTGCTCCAGCCCAGTTCACATTATACACTTCTGTTTTCCTTACACCTGATCAAGCAGCAGCCAGTTGAACCCAATCACCATTTTTATAACAGCATGATTTTATATTAGCTTAGCTGTAACAAGAAGCTGTAACCTTGAGTATGTCTACACAGGAAGTTAGACTAGTAAACCTGCATAATCAGGTTAAAATTCGTGGTCTAGGTTGTATGAAAATAAAAATGTGTCTTCAAGTAAGCAAGGTGCTTTTCTAATGCTGATGTTCAAATTAACATTTTTATATGGTGTAACTTCTGTGAAAGGTATGACAGATCATACACATTTTGAAATCCCACTGAAAAAAAAATATGTACCTCCCTTTGATCTGATTTTAAGCCATGTTACAATATTTGTAATTTCCTATATCTTATGCAAGATAAAACAGTAATATAAGGACCTAGCTATATCTGAAAAATAGTAAATAACTAACACGTAATGACAGGTTACAGCAAGGAAAAAAACTGTCCAGTAAGATTATCAACTAGGGTTTCACTGTTGCTGCAGTATCTGCTGCCTGCTGAAAATAACAAGGCCAAGTGCTGGGTCCTGCACTTGGGTCACAACAACCCCATGCAACGCCACAGGCTTGGGGAAGAGTGGCTGGAGAGCTGCCTGGTGGAAAAAGACCTGGAGGTGCTGGTTGACAGCCGGCTGAACATGAGCCAGCAGTGTGTCCAGGTGGCCAAGAAGGCCAACAGCATCCTGGCTTGTATCAGCAATAGTGTGGCCAGCAGGAGTAGGGAAGTGATTGTGACCCTGTACTCGGCACTGGTGAGTATATGAGTCAAACACTGTTTTCAGTTTTGGGCCCCTCACTACAAGAAGGACGCTGAGGTGCTGGAGCGTGTCCAGAGAAGGGCAACGAAGCTGGTGAGGGGTCTGGAGCAAAAGTTTTATGGGGAGTGGCTGAGGGAACTGAGGTTGTTCAGTATGGAGAAGAGGAGGCTGAGGGGAGACCTTATTGCTCTCTACAATTACTTGAAAGGGCGTTGTGGTGAGGTGGGTGTCAGTCTTTTCTCCCAAGTAACTAGCGACAGAACAAGAGGAAATGGCTTCAAGTTGCACCAGGAGAAGTTTAGATTGGATATTAGGAAAGATTTCTTTAACGGAAGAGTGGTCAAACGTTGGAACAGGCTGCCCATGGAAGTGGTGGAGTCACCATCACTGGAGGCATTCAAAAAAACATGTGGACATGGCACTTCAGGACATGGTTTAGTGGGCATGGTGGTGTTGTGTTGACAGTTGGACTTGATATCTTAGAGGTCTTTTCCAATGATGAATGGAAATGAATAAATAGCATCATTAATGATGCTATGATTCTCTGATTCGATAATTTTTTCACATTAGAATTTAAAAAATTAGGTTATAAAATACAAGATTAAAAAAGAAATAAAACAGTTTTTACATTTTTAATAACACAGGCTAGTCAATTCTTCAAGGCCTCAGTGCTGATTCAATTTGATTTCTTTGTTAATGGCCTTTATGCACTAGCAACGTGCTTAGGAAAATAAAAAGAATCAACGTCAGTTAACATTGAATTTCGTAGTTCTGAAATCTGACTAACCCATGAAGTAGGCACAATTATGGGAGGCAACATGTGATACATATATGGACTGACTGTACTAAGCACGTTACACATACACACAGACATGAGGGGTGGAAGAGGAAGATGTGGAATGCAATGTGGCAAGAGTAAGGTTTGATACACTAGGCTCGACTGTGCACATCTCACCTGTAGCTTTCTTGTTTTGCATCTGAGGCGCTACGCCATGAATGAGAAGACCAGGAAAACAAGGCACTCTAAAAATAAAAGCCAACTCATACATGTAATAAATACTGTATGTTCATTTTTGACTCTGCACCTTTTTCCTGTTCCGTGGCTGAGCTGTACACAGCAGCTACTCTAGGACTATCCTAAACTGTAAAACCTCTACTGTAGGAAGAGCAAAGAGTATAAGGAACTAAAATGCAGTCAAAAGAAATCACTTCTTTGCCTAACTTACACAGTTGGTGCAACAGTTGTGTTGCATTAGTTACGGATTCATTGTTGGCTGGAGGGCATCATGATCTTGGATAAAGCTGACTGAACAACAAACAAATATGTTGTGGAACAAAAGTTTGCATCAGTGGCTGGTAAGTGTGCCTGACAGAACTAATTGCCTTTCAGTCGTTTGGTGTAGATTAAGAGGATGAACAACATAGCATCATTATAGCATCATCAGTTCTGAGCAAAACAAATGATTAAATAAGTTAGCAGTGGCAATTGTGAAGAACAATAATGAAAATTTAGCAGTGTATGAGAAAGAACACAAAATATACATACAACATATATTTTCTTTAATTTTTTAAAACAATCACTTCAATACTAGCTATATTATGTTAATCAATGATACCAGAGCTCACAGCTATGGCATTTCTTGGCAAATTGTATGAAACAGATGTCTGAGCCTGAAGACACTGGTTTCTATTTTTCCCCAAAATAGTGAGCTGTTAGCATTCTTTCTGCTGCTAACATATTGAAATCTGTTGCCATTTTCTCTCCTGTTGTCTCAATGTCAAATCAGAAAATACATTGTTGGTTGGGTGAGAGGGGGTAGATCTATTAGTCCAAACTGAGAAAATAAAAAAAATTAATAGAGACATGAATAGGCTCCCTTTCACGGTATTGCCAGGCCCCAAGGAATATTATACTGGGGGAGAGGTTGCTCAGAGTATTTTCAGCAACTGATGAGCAAAAAAGGATAGTGCATAGTGTATAAACAGTGTATATAATAGGGTTAGGAATATCTCAGAAGGGATATTCTCTTCCACATTTTGTTAGTTTTTTTGTTACTGCTAAAGCTACTTGGAAATTGAAAGCCTGTATTCCAAAATTTTGATATGGCAAAGACTTCACTTGGGAATATCCTAAAAAAATCTTTTGACTTTCTTTCCAAATAATTTTGGTTTCCTCCTCACATTTTTATTTATGAAAATACTTAAGAAAATTGTACTTTCTAGAAATTGATTCTGTTTACTGAGACTTGGTAAATGTGAAAAAGCAAAATATGACAAATCTTAATTTGCACATCAGATCTAATAATCATAAGTCCTTGATTTTATTCTGAAGGCTTGGGATCTGTGAAGAAAGGATGTGCAAAATGTTTTGAAAGAAAGGTAAGAGGAAATATAGATGACTTTAAGATAAAAACAGATGGATAGTATACATTAAAGCCTTTTACTATAGTGTTGAAAACGTTTCCATAAATCATTGCTTAGGAAGAGGAAAAAATTAACTCATTTACCAATTACATTTGTCCAAGTAAAAAGATCACCAATGAAATGTCTGGTTTAGTCCTCCCAACTTGACTTCCGAAATGGTTAATTTTGTGACCACTGCCCACAGCCTACTGGCAGTAACATGCTGTCCTGCATGGCTGCTACCACATTAGGTCTGAAAATGGCAAGCTGTATGTCCTTGATGGCGACCATGTTCAACAATTTCACAAACTGGTTGACTGGAGGGATTAATCACAACATGAAACAACCATGAAATCACTATAAAAGAGCCAAATTTTAATGGACATTCCTCAACTGTTTCCTAGTTCAAGTCTGAGAATATTCAGTGTACAAATTGGGCTCTTAATATGTATTCCCTATTCAATTTTTGTCCTCCTTTTCCAGGTAGAATAAGGAGCATGAGGTTGATAAACCCTTATTTCTCCATCAGTTACCAGAGAAAGAGCATTATTAAAATTATATTCTTAAATGTGTTGAAGAAGGAACTTTTTAGGTGTGTCTCAAAATCCGATCAGACACGCCACGATACAGATCACTATGTCCCAGAATATGTCATCATCCTGCTAGAAAAGCCTAATAAACACAATTCATCATCAAAACAAGACCTGTTTGTAGTACCGAAAAGATGCTCTGAACTATGTTGGCCAGAAAGAAATAAGTCTGTGTCCTGGTTTGGGCTGAGATAGAGTTAATTTTCTTCATAGTAGCTAGTATGGGGCTGTTTTGGATTTGTGCTGAAAACAGTGTTGATAATACAGGCAAGTTTTCGTTATTGCTGAGCAGTGCTTACACAGAGTCAAGGTCTTTTCTGCTTCTCACCCCACCAGCAAGCAGGCTGAGGGTGCACAAGAAGCTAGGAGGGGACACAGCCGGGACAGCTGACCCCAACTGACCAAAGGGATATTCCATACCATATGATGTCATGCTCTGCATATAAAACCGGAGAAAAACGAAGGAAGGAGTTATGCTGTTTGTCTTCCCAAGTAATTGTTATGCATCATGGAGCCCTGCTTTCCTGGAGATGGCTGAACACCTGCCTGCCGATGGGAAGTAGTGAACGAATTCCTTGCTTTGCTTTGCTTGAGTGCGCAGCTTTTGCTTTACCTGTTAAACTGTCTTTATCTCAATCCATGAGTTTTCTCACTTTTACACTTCTGATTCTCTCCCCCATCCCACTGCGGGGGGAATGAGCAAGCAGTTGTGTGGTGCTTAGTTGCCATCGGAGTTAAACCATGACAGTTTGTTTTTAGAAGTCTGCAAACTTGACATGCTAGCTTTATAACACTAAGCTGTTCAGAACCATGCTGTATTGTATTTGCCTTATTGATCTTTGCAAGGCAGAGAAATATTTGCAAGGAGAAATATTTCCAGTTATAGAATATGCCAGGCAGTGATTGCTTGGAAAAACTACAGCCAGCTTCTGGGTTTTGTAGAACTTGGGCAAAACTGTTCAGTGATGCTGCATTCAATTCTGGGAATTTTGAATTAGAAAGCTAAGGAAAGATATAGTGAACTCAGAGAAGAGTAAGAAAGGAACTGGCAGAGAAAGGGGAAAAATTAAAATTAAAAAACTACAAGTTGTTTGGTGAACAATGGAGTGACTTCTAAATAAGTGGGCTATCTGATAAATTTCTTGAAATGTTTGAGTGGTGTAGTTAACGAACAGGACTATTTAACATTGGAAATTGCATAATTCAGAGTAATCTGGTGAACATTATAAATCCAAAAGAGGCAAGAGATTAGAAAAGAAAAAAATATCTAGTAGTCAAATCCTCCAAGGACAGCTGACTTCAATCACAAAAACCAGTTTCTAGGTAATGCACAATGCTAGACTGCCGCAGCTCTGGCCTCACTTATCAGGTCTGTTATACATATTATCAGCAAGCCCAGAAGCAGCTCATCTTTCTTTGCCTCAGTTGTGCTTTACTAAAGCGGGGATATTGGCATGGCCACTTTCTCAGTCTTTGTTTTATCTATTTAATGGGTAAACCCTTTAGGGGAAAAATTACTTCATGCTATGTGTTCATAGAGTACCTTGCACAGTGGGATCCTAATTTCAGTTGAGCTTTCCAATTGCTGCCATAATACAAATAATAAATGATAATGTATTAAGACCACCAAAGAACAGCCCTCCAGTTTAATAAATGTAAATCCTCACTTGAGATAGTTAAATCTACTCTGGACTTAGAAATAGAAAATATATTTCAGGGAATAATCCTGTACCAGTAGGGGCATAGCTGACCTATTTTTATCTCTAGCTCCATGAATCACAGAAGTTAAAATGGACGTATTACAGTATCAAATGTCTATTTTGAATGATATAATAGAAGGAGAAATCTTTTGAAGTTCCTTTTCTTTCAGGCACAGCACTCTACATATTAAGCCCAATGTAAGGTGCTTATCTTTGAAATATGGAATAAAAGCTGTTGACCTTTTAAACATAAAATCTTGGTGAGCTTTGGTATGGCTTGGTCTAATTATATTATAATGGATAGAAGGCAATCTCTTATGTATGCTGTCTAGACACATCATCCCTTATCAGAAATCTCAGGGAAAAAAATGGACCTATAGCAAAGCAGTGATGTAGCAATCTTTGTTGAAAGACCAGGATACCATGGCTTCACAACAGACAACAAGAGATGCATGACATTGCTAAGCAACGCTATGAGCTAGTGAGTTTTCTCTGGCTTCATATGGTGTGGTAGTTAAAGAAGTAAGAACAAGAAAAGAAAGACAAAAACAACCAAATGAACTGAAGAGTATAAGAAAGAAAGCAAAAGAAAAAATGGAAAAGCAGGAAAAGTAAGTGTGAATTAATAAAGTAATTGTAGCATATCCAACTGCTGTCCTAGGAAAGCCACAATATTATAATTTTCTAATTAAGAAGTAATAAAAATCAACATGTTTACCAATGGATTTCTCTGGCTAAACTTTCATCATCCTATTTTCCTTTACAGTTCATAATCACTTATGGATTGGAAAAAGCTTCCTAAAGTAAACTATACTTTAAAGGAAATCACCATTTATTAAAGCTTTTCTGCAGGTAGGCTAGAAAATGTTTGAAAACTAAACAAGTGGGCTCAAAAGTGATTGACAGAAGGTTTAAGCATTTCAAAGAATAGAACAATCTGATAAATGGTAAAAACATTCTCTTTGACAGCTTGACAAGTTATTTGCATTCTAGAAAGCAGAGCTGTTATTTGTCTCCATTTTTTCTCTTCATAAGGTTACTTCTCAGATAATGAAAAGAGGTTTGTCTCTATGATTAGACACTCCCATGTTTCCTTCTTTTTTAATAGAAATATTCACTACTGCTCATTTAATCTCCATGCAGCCAGTGATGTTAAAAGTCCTCCCACCAAAAAAACCCAGCAGATAACTTTTGAAAGTATGGCTTGAATTTTTACTGAATATAATCAAATCCATGCTCACGTGCAAGAAAATCTAGTCTAAAACAAAGGTATCATACCAGCATGCTTTCAATCTAATTATGAAAGGGCATAAATTACACTTTCTAAATAAAAGTCTTCTGATTTGCTTCCCCCACTCAGATTAGTCTTCAGTTCTTTCTAAGGTTTCTAATCCTCTTGTGAAACTTTTGCCTTCTGCCAAAGAAATTACATTTGGTAAAAGATTAATGACCAATCCCCATCCATCTCGCATTCAAAACTGAGGAGGTGTATTGTCACCTTGTCTACATATACCCCCTTTCAGGGAAATACCTTCTGATCTTGTTTTTCCTGGAGTACTTCCCAGATAAACTAAAGCTATCACACAGATGACCACAGAACTCCTATCTCTTAACTCCTCAGGGAGAGCAGGAGAGATCCTTTGCAACACTTTCATCATACAACGCAGAAGCTGATGTTTGGTATTTCTCATTGTGATCTAAAATAGTTAAAAGGACTGTCCAAAATAAACCATTTAAGATGTCATTATAACACCCATTAGGTGTCCATAATCATTGCACCATGTTCTATCAAAACAGAACAATGTCTCACCATTGGTCCCCAAGCTGACATTTTTCTAAAAATAAACAATTTATCTATTTAAAAATAAAAATCACAGATTAGAAAACAAAGTGTCTATTTGACACAGAATATGAGTCTATGACTTTGTATGTTATTTTAATTCAAGTAAGTCTAAGTTTCTAGTTTCCTACTGTTTTGTAAACATAGGGCAAGAACCACATGACATTAACTCCGTCAAGAAAGAGCACGAAGTACAGACTAAATAAGCCACAATTTCAGTATCATACTGTTTTCTATCCGATTCATTAACAGGAACAAAAGTAATCTTGGTAAACAAGCAACAATTATAAGCAGACTCTGGACTGCAAACCTGTAAAATATTACTACTGATGAAGTTGTCGCTTCCCGACTATTATTTTTGTGTGGGAAGACTGTTTTTCTCCACAGTTTTCTAATAATTTTCAGTGTTTAAGTGCCTACAGTGAGTAGCTTATTTTGCAGTGTCTGTCAGCCCAGAAGTTGTTTAATTATTCTTTCCATCTTAATGAAAACATGCTTCTTATCTCGATGTTAATGGCTAAAAAATATGTTCTGTTAGACTAAGAACTCTCTACTTGCATATCTGGCATGATTATCCAGGATTTTAAACACAATGTGTTTAGAGACGCATTTACTTTCTGGTTAGAATGACCCCCAGCCCTATCCTTTTTTGTGCCACGCTTTTAAATCTCTTCTCTCACTAATACTGAAGGACATCAAGGAGTTATCCTTTAATGAAGTCCAGGAATTACACAAGCAACTTTTGAAATATTTTAACTGCTTTGTTAAAGGTAGTCTTGATTCAGTTTGGGGAATGACAAGTGTTTTTCGACCACAAGAGGGAGCTCAAATTGTTCTGTTATGTGCAACAGCAATGTGTGGAGGCACATAATTTGTTTTAAATCCATTTGGTATAGAAACAAGAAAGGTCATCAGATATATTTTAATAAGCAAGATAAGTACAGATGCAAGTTGGAATTCAAATCAATCTTAATTAAAGGCTTTTTTAATGAAAACAGAATTATTCCAGATTTTGTTCAACAAAATAAAATGCCACATTTTTAACTATGTTTTTGATAGCAAAAAGATTTAAGATTTATGCCTGCTGTTCTTCTATGAGTGACTATTCATCCTAGCTCTATACATAATAACAATATACAAGTGCTAATATTCCTAGATAATATCTCAGATTCCCCATCAAACTCTACCATGTATAAACTGCAGTAGTAGTAACAGAGTTCTTTGAAGGTTCAGAATACTCTTGAGCCTCTTACCATCAAAAGGGAATAATTACCAAAAGAGCAATGTGAAGAAAGAAAATGAGTTTGGTCTGAAACCAGAAAGCATCAGTTGCTGTGTCTGCACCCAGTGAAGACCTACTCCAGTGCAGCCCAAAGAAGGGTGCTCCAGAGAGCTGTGAAAGATGCTGGAAACACAGGAGAAGTAAATTATATCACTAAATGTGTTGTAGTCCATGGTTGGACTGTTTTCTGAAGGCTATGTCCTAATCCTTAGGCCTGTTGAGTTCTAAATGTCTTGATCTATGAGGCCTTTATCAGTTCCCAGGTTCTCCAAACTCCATAATTAAAATTTTTTGAGATATTTTCTGGCACTCAGTCTTCTCTTTTTCGTTTCTATTTTCATCTCGTTACTTATAGGCTGATACATCTTGATAAACAGTCCCGCTCCCTTCTTATCGCTTACCTCTTTGAAATAGTTGGGTCTTGTTTGTTTATCCATGCATTAACTCAAGCATTGCTTATGCTTCATTAGCAGTATTTCCTCATGCAATCTAGCCAATTGCACATGTCCAGAACAAAAGTACAAATGTACATCCTTTAGATCAGTGTATTTTAGTTATATTTAGATCAGTGTATTTAGTATATAAAAGGAGCACAGAGTGCTCCTTTTCATGGCCCTTTCTGTCATTATTAGAGTTTTCAACAGGGGTATTTATAAAGGAGAAAAAAATCTGAGAGGTATTGTTTTCTGTGCAGATCTGTTTCAATGTTATTTAAACATTTATATATTGGTGTATGCTCTACTTTGAAAAACAGAAAAATAACAAGACTGTGGTCTACTGTGCTGACAGACTTAGCCACAAGTTGTTCCAATATCTCACTAAACATAACAAACTTGTAATTCCCAAAACATGTATGTAGATCATTAGTGGTTTAAACTAGAGTGATGTTTATTGATTTTAAAAGTCTGGACGTAGCACTTGGCATGTTCACCCACAATCCATTTTAGCCCCAATAACCTCCCTGAAGCAAAGTGTACCACCTCCAAATTCATATTATTATCATTACTAAATTAAAAAAAATATTAAAAGCTTGCAGTTCTATAACTCCATGCAGACGGCATTGAAAGTATATTATTTGTGCAGAATGTTTTGCTACATTGCAAGTCTATACATACTGCTTGGTTTTATTGTGATATAAATGCCATTACACTCCTCAGCATATTTCTCAGTGTTTTGTGGTAATTTAAATTTCAATTCTGCTCATGTGTCTTCTAAGTAAATTGCATAAAATCAGATTTGCCTTTGTTTTATTATAACGTAAAATACCATTTGTAGTTTAATAAAAGTGACGCATACCTTTAAAAAAAAAACAATCAAAGAATAAAATAGCATAGGAATCTCCACTCTCTCCTCACTGCAAATTAAAACAGCAGTTGAGGAGGAAAAAGAAAAGAGAAAAATCATATTAAGGGTAATGCTATACACATTTATGTAATAAAAGTACATCTGACCTTTTTGCAGCCCCCAAAATTGCCAGCTACTGTAAGGCTTTCCATAAACTGCCTGCCAAATTGACTGAAAAACTGGCCACTTTCCTACAGTTCACATCTGTGTTCGGTTTGCATACAGTAAGAAGAACGTAAGACTTCTTCGAGAATATTTAATTTGTGCCAATCTGTGACATTATTTCCAATGAGAAAGCTACTTTATCATGGGAAAGCAATGAAACAGGTGACCAGTAATCTTGATAAGGAACATTTTATTAATAATAGATCACCTGAATACAGAGCTTACTTCTCCGTATTTAAGTCAGTTAAGTCACTTCACGATGTCTGATGCAAACTTTTCCACTACAGCGACATTAGAGAGAAAGCACCATCTCTGTCTTTGTATTCTCCAGAGGCTTGAATCCCAGTCCAAATGTGAAAAACATTTGCAAGGCTTGGTTTCACTATTAGTGAGCATTTAATGACACGAGCAAACCACGACATGAGCTAGCAAAAGAAACAACTTTTTCTAAGGAAAGGAACAACGCTACAGCAGTCTATTTTGGAGCCTGAACTTTGCAATTTGTGTATGTGTGAGACCTTCATTACAAAACATGATCTTGCAAAAACCCTAATTGTTTAATAAATGCATTTGTGTTAACTCACCAGACCTTTTTCTAAAGCTACACAGCAGCAAAGCAGCAGCTCAACTCATCCTCTGAGGCTGCCATGATATTCCTTATTTTCTCTGGGACACAGCTGCTTAGAACAACCACCACCACAGCCTTTTATACGCTCTCAGAGTTCCCAATTCAAATCTACTTGAGCAGTCTCATGACTCCCTAATCCTCAGCACATCTATCATTAAATGTGAGCTTACGATCTTGTGCAAGTAAAAATGCTCGCTGAATTTAGGTAACTGTTGACTCAGAACTAAGAAGTCGTGTCATGGGTGTCAGAAAGACGTAAACTGTCTATGCATGATACAAAAACCTTCATGTAGCCAAAAGAGCCATGTAAAAATGTTTAAAACATTCCTTTAATGTTTTACCTCATGACCTTAATCATTGCTACCTCTACAAACACCATACTTACTCTAAAATGTTTTCCAAATCTAACACAGTGCTCAACGCTTGACCAACAGTAATACAAATTATACAGTGTAGAGCTGCACTGCAAAGTACTGGCTATTGAGTGTTTCACATAGCAAAATGTAACCTGATGTTTACTAAGGTCAAAATTACCAAAGAATTGGCAATTACATTTAAGATATAGAGTTGAAGAACAAATTAGTTGGAAAAAACCTCGCAAGGAAAGCCCTTACCTTCTCTGTTCTAGAGACATGCCATTCTGTACCACATGCAACATCAAGCCGCTAGTCCCAGATCTCTTCAGCAAAGCTGAGAAAGTTGGATGCTTCCTCTTGGGTCTCCTCTGCCACCTGCAGAGATAGACATAAAACAAAATGTTTTATGACTGTGGGCATTCTATTTGGAGCATCCCAAACAAAACTTCCTATTAAGATGTAGGAAGTTACCACTTTCTGAAAAACTAAAATCTTTTTCCATTTGCTAAACCAAATATATTTACAATACTAATTCTGTTTGGAGGCTAGCCACCAGTACTAACGCTAGTACTTAAATAACAATACCAAACTTTAAGGTTGTTTTATTTTTATCAAAGTGGTTGAAATATAAAAAGTGCAAATGCATTAAACATACAAACATGAAATTAAAACAACACGTCTATCCTGAAAGCAGCCTTGAAAATTGAAAATTTGAAAGATTTGTTTCAATGATAATTCCTAGCCTTTTATTCACAAAACTAGAATAGAATACATCCTGGTCTTGATACACATTCTTAAAAGACATAACAACAACAACAACAAATACCAAAGCACTGAATTACAAATACAATACTTTCTTGAAAAATGTGGGGGTCGTTATTGCATCAAAAATAAATTATGGGTAGCTCTTTTCCACAGAAAGTAAAAAAGTATTTTTCAGTAATTTTCACTGGAAAATAATTTAAACATGAACAAGTCTGTAAACAATGGTTTTTATTAAATACTTTAAAAAATCCTAGTTCTATCTTTAATAGTTGAGTGTTCTCAAATAAACTGTGGCAGAGAACAAGGAATACCCACATTTGGCTTTAAGTCAAACAATTTTTGTATATTCTCTTTCCCACTATTTTAATGCCATTCCAGGATAGTGTTTAATTTAGGAGAGGGTATCTCATACATGAACATAGTCAAGATATCACTAAAAGATATGCAAGTTTTTCTGTGTGTCTTTAAAGCAGAAAATATGAGACACATAGGATTTACAGTTTGAGGATTTTATGCTCAACATGAACACTAGGCCACAAATGTTTTCATAGCAATCTAAATACTCCAAGGTAGGATTAATTTCCATACCTTGTTTATTTTCCATAAGGTTAGCCTCTAGTGTTATTATTTTGATGAAGATTTTTTTTCCCCCTTCCTCTCCACAAAAGAAAAAACAACAATCAACATTTCTGAAAGAGAAGTAGGAATATCCATTTGTATTTTGGGGACAGAAATTAGGCAGAGGATAGAATTAAAGCATGTTAGTGACAGCAAACTTAATGCAGCACACCAAGAAGCCAGACATGAAGAATCTGCCACACATCTAAAGAAAAGGAAGAGAAGAACCACAGTTATTTTACCAGTTAAGCAAATACAGATATTTTCCAACTTATATTTCTCTGATAGAATAGTCCTGATCCCACAATAAACCTAATTAACTATCAGGGAAATACGAATCAGCTCACATTTTCTGTGAGCCTCAAATAGATTGCAACATGAAACTGTCTGAACATCTACTTTTTTCCTCTCTCTGGCATACATCCCTACATATTCTTGCTCTGTTCCAGTGTTCAAGTGCAAGTGGTGTGAAAACAAACAAAATTAGTTCATTTCTGGCTCTGTAGTTTTAGTCTGCACTTGGGAGAAGTTTGAGACTTTTTGCTTTGTCTGGTTGAGGGGCCTTGACCTCTATAAAGAAAAAGCTGCTGCCAATTAATATCCAGGACAAAACTTCATGAAAGCAGATGGGTCAAAGAAAAATTTTTCGTTTCATGTCAATTATTCTCATCTCCTTCAGCGAACTCTAAGATCTTATTGGGCACTCCAGACTCAAATATTTGGCATGGAAGGACAAAGAAAGAATTGAATTTGACCTACCACATTTTCCAAACTCACTCCTGTCCTCACTTTTGGCTCATTGCTCTCCTTATATTACAGTATTCTCATCTAGTTTTCACGCAAACTATTGCACATAGTTGCACCTGCAAGCTGGCCAGTGAGGAATTTAGAAAACCACAGAAAAGGAGACTATCGCCAACATTTGTGACAGTTTTTAAATGCCATAACAGTATGAGAAAGAGGGGCAGATTGCCATGTTAGGGAGGAAAGCAAGTAAGTCTCAGGGTAGCATTTGACCAATATTAATCTTGGCGAATCGGACTACTGAAATGTACTTTTTAAGATGCTATTAGTTGTTTCACTGGAGATTTGCATTTATAGTATGGATACTATGTTATACATAACTTAGTCCATACCTAAAACAGCTAAAATGTAATTAGCAAGGCTACAACCAATAAATAAAAATACAAATTAAAATTAAAGTGACTCCTGGCATGTGAACAAACAATGTAAAACAGTTGCCTTTCTAGGCTGCTATAGTAGAAACAGCAGCACTGGCTTCTCAAAACAGCCAGCAAAGTGCTCTGGAGTTATTTGTTCTTAGTATGGGCCAGGATCTGTCTCTGTCTTCGTCCATGCTGTAGGCTTCCCTACTGGCATAACTTGCGAGGTGAATCTAGGGACAGTATGGCTTCCAGATGAACAAAGGCCCTTCACAGACTAAGGATAAAATGTGAACTTAGTAAAGAATAAAGACGTTTTTGAAAAGGTTTTGCTGCATGAATCTATTTCAGTTGCATTCACTCAGACAAGGCTGCTTCACAAAAGGACCACTTGCAAAAAAGTGAATCTGAAATTTCTCTTTTCAATATCTACCGTGTCAGCTAAATTGTCAGACATTCAGCTTTTACTAACGAGTTGAACATCAGCAATTTACGGCTTAGGCTATTAGTGAACTTGGTATGAACATAAGTACTTCCAACAAGTGGAATGTCATCCTTACTCGTAAATAAATGAAATACAGCCCTCCTCTCACACATATTCAATGAACAAACTTAGAAGCAATTTAGATTTCTCCACCTTCAAATCTATTTTATTAGTAATCACCATGCCCACTTTTTAAGAATCTTTGTCAGATCTGCCTTTTTTCAGTTTAGCAAACCTCAGCCAAACTTAACATTTCAGATGTTGCCTTGTCTGTCCCTTGAAACAACTTCTAAGGTATTACACAGAGTCGAATTCAGCCTGTTTAGCCTGTCATTCCTGAGTCTGTCTCAGATCTACACTGATAAACATTACATTCATTTTCCTGGTCCTCAGGTGGTTTATTTTGATCTAATACAAACTGCAGAAAGGTTCACAAAAACTGCTTCATTTCCCAACTTTTTTCATTTCTGTCTGTACATTAGAGAACACAAAACTTGGGCTGCAAAGATGTCTGTTCAATGAATTGAATGCTCTTACTATGATCACCTGAAGGATTATTTGTAAAGCCTCTTCAATTCATCCCCTTATGATAGGGATAATTTGCTGCTTAAATTGAGTAAAATACTTAGCTTCATAAAAATAGCACTCATTGATTTTCTACCTCCCGTTCATTTCACATTTTGTTTTCAATCTTGCAAGGTGGACAAATAATTTTTTTCTTAGCCTACATTAAAAATAATCACTCATCAGTAAAATGTAACTATGTCATTTTGCCAGTAGTTATTTCTCTCTACTTCAATTTCTTCAAACACATGCAATGAAACAGATCCTACTACACATCAACTAGATCCACTCTCTTCCACCTTTTTTCACATGTTCACAGGCATATAGCTGTTTAGACTGTTTATACCCAGAAAACACACTGCAATCAGCATGATGGAGTCAAAATGCAATAATTAAAAATTGAATTAAGATGTGTAACATGGGTATTTTTCCCATGACCTGTGGTTTTATCTCTATATCTTAAATGTGGTCACTGCAGTCACCTGGAATGGTCTCTAGGCTAGGTTTCATATAGTATGAGCAATGATAAGGAAATGCAGCCTCCTCCCAATCCATATTCAGCCTACAGCACGACAGAATCTTAGTCTCAAAAGATCATGACTTCAAGGGAAAAAGACTACTACTGAATACCTCAGTTCTTCCAAATTTGTACTGCCTAAGTGAACTAAGAAATTCTGTTTCTCTAGCACAGAAAAGTATAATTCCAGAAAAGAGCAGAGATGATACAGACAGCAAAAAATAACCACTCTGCAGACACCTGGGGTGGGTTTTTTTTTTCCTTTTTCCCTAAGAAGATCTTTTTTGCCTGACAGGAAAGTCTTTGTGTTGATGGGGTACAAAGCACATCTCCAAAATTCAGCTCACTCTAGATATTATACCTGCAGATTCGTGAGACATCAATGCTTCCAGCTTCTCTACTCCAGGTCTCTGCAACATTGATTATTCTATGGAGCACTAAGCTCTAGAGTAATTTCACTGAGATCACTAGGTCTATATAAATATAACATTAAAGTGGTGTGGAGATAAGTGACAAAAGAACCAAATTTTATGTTCTTACTAAATCAACGTTTATGTTTATTTTAATCTAGACATATATAAAATATAGCATATGTCATTATATATGAGGTTGGATGACAGCTGCCACATTTTTAAGAAAAATGTTTAAATATTATATTAGTGTCAGGTGAAGAATATGAAACTTGATGTTCCCATGGTCTTTACCACACTGAACTTTCATCAAATTACTTCATAGTGCTCTTTGAAAGCTCTGCAGTATTCTGAGCTGCAACAGGAGAGAGGAATTCATAATTAGTAAAACCTCCACCACACCCACACTTCCTCACAATAATCTCCAGAGCAAGGCCCAGAAAAAACTTTCAAATGCAAATGTTCTCCAATGGGAAGCCCAAAAAAGATAAAATTGAAGCTAGCCAGTGGCAGAACAGATTTTTAAGTGACAAAAAAAAAGTTAAAAGAGAACAATTTAAAAAATGTAAAATGAAGCCTTATAGCATTAAAATCTGATGTCTAAATCACCCCTCTAAATACAAAGGAGAAAGGTCTAACACTGTTTTCAATGGCTCTCATCTGTTTTCCAAAAAATAGTGGTTAAATGAGACCTTATATTATCATTAGTTTAGGAAGAGGAATTATAGTTCAAATGTGTATGCTTAGGAGCAACTAGCTTTCTGTACAAAAGCAGTGGGCAGACACTTTCTTTGATCATTTGGCAAATCAAGAAAATTAGGTAGTTTCCATCAGGACACATCATAAAACCAGGTTCAGTCAGTATTGATTAGGAGGAAGCCATCATTACCATTGAAAGTGTGTGTTAAGAAAGGTTGTATCCATTTTGGAAGTACTGTGTTTCTTCACCTAGTCCAAGACCAGACACTGAGAAGAGCAGTGGGTAGATTAAGCTTCTGTGACTGTGCCATGAATTCAAGAATGGGCATACAGCAAATTATTCTGCTCACCAAAACTCACTTTAGAAAACTGAATTCTGGATAACTGGGGTAGAAACAGAAGGTTAAAACACTCAACATGCTTTCTCTGTGCTTTTCTAACCCTCTTGATAATAAGCTTAAGAAAGCATACACTGGAAAGTAACTATTAGCTCAAAGTGAAGCTACTGAATGAAGATTCTGTAGACCTTCAGTCATTTCCCAGGTATGCCACAAAACTTGTGAGTGTCTTTAAGTCAGTCATTTCATTTGTGGTTGGACTCGATGATCTGAAAGGTCTTTTCTAACCTAAATGATTCAATGATTTCCATGGACTTCAGGTAAAAGCATTTATCTTGCTTTTGCTCACTACTTTACATATAACTTGAAGTGCTCTCATTTTAATTTCTTTGCTTTTTCTCTGGTTTGCTGTTTCTATAACCAAAATTACAGATGACTCCAATATTGTCCTTTAGGAGTGGACTGTTCGGTGGATGAGGAATTGTTTGGATGGTTGCATCCAGAGGGTAGTGACCAATGGCTCAATGCCCAGATGGAGGTGGGTGACGAGTGGTGTCTCTCGGGGGTCTGTGTTCAGACCAATACTCTTTAATATCTTCATCAATGACATAGTAGGATCGAGTGCACCCTTAGCAGGTTGGCAGATGACACAAAGCTGAATGGTGCAGTTGGCACACCTGAGGGACAGGATGCGATTCAGAGGGACCTGGACAAGCTCGAGGAACGGGCCTGTGTGAAAGTCATGAAGTTCAACAAGGCCAAGTGCAGGGTCCTGCACCTGGGTCAGGGCAAGTCCCAGGATCAGCACAGGCTGGGGGATGAAGGGATTGAGAGCATCCCTGCTGAGAAGGACTTGGGAGTACTGGTGGATGAAAAACTGGACAGGAGCCGGCAATGTGTGCTCGTAGCCCAGAAGGCCAACCATATCCTGGGCTGCATCCAAAGCAGTGTGGCCAGCAGGTCAAAGGAAGGGATTCTGTCCCTCTACTCTGCTCTGGTGAGACCCCACTGAGAGTAATGTGTCCGGCTCTGGAGCCCTCAGCCCTGGACATAGACCTGTTGGTCCAAAGAAGAGCCAGAAAAATGATCAGAGGGCTGGAACACCTCTCTTGTGAGGACAGTACTGAGAGAGTTGGGGTTGTTCAGCCTGGAGAAGAGAAGGCTCCAGGGAGACCTTATTGCAGCCTGACAGTACTTAAAGGGGCCTATAAGAAAGATGGGGACAGACTTTTTAGCAGGGCCTGTAGTGATAGGACAAGGTGTCATGGTTTTAAACTGAAAGAGGGTAGGTTCAGACTAGATATAAGGAAGAAATGTTTTACAATGGTGGTGGTGAAACCCTGGCCCAGGTTGCTCAGAGAGGTGGTAGATGCCCCATCCCTGGAAACATTCCAGGTCAGTTTGGATGGGGCTCTGAGCAACCCGATCCAGTTGAAGATGTCCCTGGTCACTGCAGGGGGGTTGGACTAGATGACCTTTAAATGTCTCTTCCAACCCAAACTGTTCTATGACTCTATGTTTTCTAGTAATAAAGTATTATGTACAAACACTTCTTGGTATCGCTGGCTAGTGGTGTCACAGTATAACCCAAGGCCCCATTTGCCACAAAATCCTGGTATGGTGAGCACTGTACACACCATAAACTTTGCTTAACACACTGTAAAAGGTCATCAAAAAGGCTACAAATAACTCAAAGGATTAACAGAAGTTTCTCATATTATGATTCTCCAATTCTATGATATTAACCACAAATATATTAAAAAAACATTATATGATGCATATCTCACATAGGGGGTGGCACACAACAGCAAGTGACTGCTCATCTTTACCACTTTCAGAGGTATTGTTGATAGACTTGGAGCTAAGTCTACTGAATTTCTTTTGGAAAGCTAATTATCTGACTTTGCTGGACATGTTATAGAAAGTTTCCAAGGCTTCGGTTGTTCTAATCTGGGACTTCACTCCTGTCCATGTTCCACAAGCAGGTTCAACAGCTGGAGAGCATATTGAAACAAATCATGTTCTTACCATGACATATCATGATCTTTACACACTTACATCACATTATGGTTTTAGCCTTACTCTAACACATGCATTGAAAATCAGCAGCAATCTTTTCAAACATAACATTATTCATGTGCATAATTATTTAGAAGATCAGGTCTCTGGAGTCCTCAGTGTATTTCTCATCAACTTCCACAAGGTTTGGGTTGCTGTTTTGTAAATGATTGTATTTTCTATGTACTTAAATGCATACATGACACTTTGGAAGAAACCAAATTTCTTAAAATTAATATTCATTACTTCTATACTGAAAAACATCTCTTCCCGGAGAAACCCTCGCTTAGCCAAACTCATTGCATGCTAACTTATTATAAGAAAGTGCTTTGCTTCATTTTCTGTATGTATTCACATACATATTGGTCAGAAACTCATAGAGAAATGAAAAATTAGCTAACTATAGGATGTATATTAACATATGATAAAATTGACTTATTTACTATGAATTACCATAGAAGAGATACACAAACACATTCAGATGGACTGAAAAATGTAGTGCCACCAAAATGGATAAATCAATGCTTAGGTAATTATTTTAACAATGACACAGTAGCATAAACATTTATCAGAGAAAAAGGCAACACATCATTTCATTCTATGAAAGCTTAGTGTAATAGCTACTAAAAAAAGGTAAAGGGAGAGTGGCTTAAGGGAATTCATGTTAGGTCCAAGACTAAATCTTGGACAAAAGCCTTTGCAAAAGTTATTCTCCATGACTAAATGTGAAGCACTATGAGGTTTCTAGAAGATTTCAAATTCTTTCTGTTTGTGGGAATGACCAACAATTTCAATTGAATGTTGCACAGGAGGTTTGGGTTATAACTACCTGCTTTACTTCTGCTCTGTACAAACAGTGCACAGCCTGACTATTGAACCCCTGGTCACCTCAGAGCAATGTTTCACTGAGTCACTCTGAAGTTTTAGAAATATTTTTGACATAAATATTAATGAGAGGTAGGGGAAGTATTTTTTAAATGTAGTGCATTTCAGTAGGCCTGTTTGCAATTTCAAAAGGTGTCTGCACTTAGTTTGCTATTAACATAGCCTGTATCAGAATCACTTATCTAATTACATCACAAGCAGTTCTATCAAACTTCAAACAAACCCAGCAGAGTAAGCATTGTCTCCAGTCTATTAATATACCAGTTACCATAGCATTTTTGTGCAATACACTGAGGTATACTTTAAATCTAGAAATGCATCTAGCTCCCTCATATTTTTAAGATTTAGGTTTTCAGATACCTATCAGGAGAGATGTTGCTTAGCCAGTGAAGTATACCTGTCCTGAAAAACTATGAAATGTATTGCTCAGCGGGGTTTTTGTCAAGAGTTTCATTCTTCTTTTTTCTCTTAATGCAAATAGTTCTTATCACTAGACACACAGGATGAGCCCAAATGAGTACAAACAGAAGCCAGATAAAGAAGATTATTTTCTTGATAAGCCATTGAATGTTTAGTTAGGTCCTTGGCTCTGTCTTACTCTCCTGTGTAATCCTAGATGCAGAACTTGAGTAACTCATGTGTAAAATAGAACAATACATTCCTGTCTCAGCACGTAGTGTATGCACGTTCACTTCAAAGAAGGAACTGTCTTAAAGAAAGTATGTCAACAGCATTCACCAGGCATATTGCATTACACAGCACCAAAGTGAGGTTCAAACCTCAGTCACTAATGCATATATGGCTTTAATGAGCTTTTCTTCAGTAGGTCAGAATTATTATTCTCATGTCACAGATGGAAAACCAAGATGAGGAAAGGGAATACCATCTCCTTTATAAGGTCACTCAATGTGTCACTGGCAAACTTGGGAGTTTTTGTGTAGCACTCACTACTTTATTGTAGATAGCACTGGTTCTGGTCATGTGAAGAATAGCCTTAGCCAAACTCCCCAAAACCAAGGCTCAGTGCTTCCCTAACACAGAATTCTAGCAAGGGACACTTATGTCACAGGATAAGAGTGACTAATAATGAAAATACCAAAATGACAAAAACAGACCTTGTAGTACTAAAGCAAGCCAATCTATATTTTAACATTTGCGCATTCTACTCGAGATATTTCTAAAAATAATCTCCATCTTACTGTTGTCATTGCTTTTCTTGACTCATGGGATGCCAAGATGGAAATAAAGATAACTAACTGAAGCTTCATCTGTGATGGTGCCTTTAATTATTGACGCATGGTTCTTAATGCTCAAAGCTCACAGCCAAAATTAAATATGACAGAATATATCTTTAACACTAGATAAAGTACAGGAATGGCCCTGGCACATTAGGATTGCTTTATATCCAGAAGAGTCAAACTCAAAATGCTTAAAATTAAGGACTTCACAGTCACAATATTTGTTTGTTTCCTGGTATTCCTCTTACAAAGATACAAACAGATAAGAACATTCATAATTTCCTAATTCCACCATCAAATGCTTTGCAGAGACCTTTGAGTATAAGCTTGAGTGGGAGTAAACTGAAGAGTTATTTAAATAGCAATACCAAACTTAACAGCTCAGCAACGTGTGAACATTCTTTAATCTTGATCCATTAGTCAAATCACGGCCAAGATAATAGCACAGCTGGTTTATTTTGTATTCAAGGTTTTACACCAGTACTGGAACAAAGCCACATACAGTACTCTACCATAAACACATTCTTTCTCCCTTAATCTCAATGTTCACCTCTCTCACTTTCCAGACAGAAAGGCAGAACTTCCATTAGATGACAAGGATAAGGCCCCATGAACCTCCATCTTGTCCACCAGTTTCCTGTGAAAGACACAGTGACGCTGTGGTTGTAAAAACAATGCAAAAAGAGCTGATGCACAGAAAATAATGTTTTGAGAAGAAAAGCAAGGAAAAAAGAAAAAAAAGAAAAAAGGAAAGCAAAAACCTTGTCTTTACTCAGGTTCCTGAGTGCCCACTAGCTTGATATGCAAACAGTAAAGACAGCTTTCATTTGAAGTCAAGCCTGCCGCTTCATGGTGGCTCTCCATGAATTGTCATTTCACAGCAGGATTCCAGGCACATAAACACTAAGCACATACCATGTGGTAAACTATAAACACACATTTATATAGGCAACAATTAGGGATTTGGAGCACAGCATTATTAAATGTATTCAGCTGAACATTGATAGTCTACTTAAGGGAAAAAAACAGTATTTTTTTACAGAGGTCCTGAGGAAAACATTTGCCAAACATCACCTTTCACATGAATCAACTATCTTATGACACTAATACGATAGGTAAAGCAAATTACTTTTTCTCGTTCTATTACAAATTTGATATATAGTAACAAGTTAATTACCTTTCTCATGAAAAAATGGTGAAAACATCAGGCTATAAAAAATTGTGTCACATTTTTTGCATTCATAACTCAGCACATTCATGTACTACTCTATTACACAAGAGTTTCTTTTAATAGTATCAGTGTGTCCAGCCTTATAAAAAAGAAAATACATTCCTTTATAGCACAATGGAATGCCAATGATTAATTCATACCAAAATCAAAAGACACTCTGTTGGAAAAATTATTTTCATATTGCATATACACCAGAATACAATAGTTTAAAAAAAAAAAAAAATCTTCATTTGTTGAAAATGTACTACTCTAGCTGTATTTAATGAATTAGTAATCCAAAGTTCTTAGCAAAAGTGCAGTGTTATGTGTTACTGTTTCAGACTGGATAATCAATATTTCAGCGTATGCACAAGACATAATACAATATTACAATACAAACATCTTGAATATATGTGAATGTTAAATAGGAAATACACGTTCATTTTTACATTATTTGCTTCCATTCCTTCACATGTTTTTCTCCACTTTATTGGAATATTACCAGATCTATGTGCAAGTCTTTCTTACACAGAATATATTAAATTATGGGATCACAATTCTTTCCATGGCAACCAACCTTCATGTGAGAGATTCAAGATATGTGAGCTTAATGACAGGTGAATAGGCACAGAAAATATTAGTGGTGTTGAGATGGCGAGGATGGTATAGATCTGTCTAGTCCTCTAACCAAAAATTGCCATGAAATTCTGTAAAATAGTGGCTTTTAAAATGAAAAATAAGAGATACCTCTCTCATGTTCATTATTCACATAATAATAAGTCAAAGTGTGATACATGAAAACAGAAAACATCGCACAGTTTATATAAAGAATATAAAGGAACTTGACATCTCGTACACTTTTGTGTGATGTCATTTTATGCAGCATTAAAAATCAGCTTGTCTGTAAAACCACTTTACGCGCATGGAAGGCACACAAGCATTGCAGATGAAGCCACCTCCAGTGAGCACAGCAGTCTCTCGGTGCTCAGTGCCCCGGCCGGCGCACGATGCCCACCCGCCTCTCACCAAAACCAGGTAGAATTGGGGTATTCCAGCTACTTCTGAAACCCACGCTTCGCCTTTGGTCACTTCTATTTATCCAGGGCCTACCTGCGTGTGTAAAGACTGGAAGCCAAGGGCAAACCCTGAGCAGCACCAAGGACAATCTGAGCACTAGGGAGCTCTTCTGGAAAGAGCAGGAACGCTACAAACTGAAATAGACCTCGAGGAAAGCTTCTAAATCAGTACCACTGATGAGAGATGTACAAAGTGCTGAAATTAATAGTCAGTAAAAGAAAGGAAGGTGATAAACTGTTAAATATCTAGAGAATTTAATTTATGCTTACAACACCTGTCACAGTGCATGATCACTGCTCCACACAGCCGTAAGACTTTCCAAAGACAAAACAAAAACAAAAAAAAAAAAAAAAAAAATTATAATAAAATAATTAAAAAACAGTACCTTGAATTATTCTTACAATGTTACCACTGAAGTGCTGCAACAGTTCCTCAGGACAAGCCCTCCTCAGGGGCAGCGGCACTGAACCTCACCGCGTGCAGCCAGTGCCCGGCGGCGAGGCCACACAAAGATGGTGCCCAGCCAGACACCCCTCAGTGCCGGGCCCTGCTCAAGCAACAGGCCCGGCGGCACCAGCGTACCCTGCCGCCCCCGCCAGGCACCATCCACCATCTTGCAGCTCCCAGGTTGCCTGGCTTTGTTCAGGGGGGTGGGCTGCCTCTTTCCACCGCCCTGCCTCCCAACTCTGAGTTCGGTCTGGAGGGCGGAGGCTAACGCACAGGGCAGTCACCTTCACCTCGCGTCGCGTGCTCTACAACCAGTGTCTTTGGGACCGAGCGCTCCCCAGAATTGCAGAAAACGAACACAAGTCAGCAAATAAGGTGAAACTAAAATAATTTCAACAGTTAAAATGACTGTTTGCAATTCCTTTGCCTTGGTTTTAGTAGCAACAGAAAGAGAGAGAAGGCAAGGTCCTGGCAGGCAGCTGCAGGGGCCGGGGCGTCAGCGGGACACACCGCCGCGAGGAGCGGGGGGGCAGCTGGCCAAAGGGCAGTAGCCACGCATGGCAAAGGACTTCCAGTGAGCTCTTAACAGCATTAGTTAGGCGGCAACATGTGTCGAGGACTTCAAATCAGAAGGAGGTGGTGGAACAAAGGGACGCTGCATAAAAAGAATATATGCATTAAAAAATGAGCAAAATGGTTTAGAGGGTTTTTAAAATTTTGATATCCGTGAAAAGCTTGTTTACCTGTAGGAGCATGTAGCTGTGGAAGAGAAGTATTACTTCAACAATTTTTTTTTTTTGTCTTCAGAACCAGAAGCCTGGGATAAGCACCACGAAACAGGGAAGCTGTTTCAAGAGCTAAATGTTGAACTGAATTATCACACTTTTGTGTACTTGCAGTTGTCCTTTTTCTTTGTACCTGACTGAAAACCAAACAAGCCCTGACATAAACAGCCCCTGTCTCAATTCACTTGCTAACAGCACCCTGTTACAAGCCTAGGCCCCATATATGGAACTGTCTTATAAGAAGCTGGGAGAAGTCGATCTCAATGTATAGCACCTAGGTTTAATAAAGATTAAGTTTCCAAAAGCCTGGGTTGACCTAACCCCAGTCTCAAACTGGACAGTATCAACCGTTAGGGACTGTGAAAGTTGTGTCACAACGCTGTTGCCAAACAGTCTTGAAGTTTCCCCAAACACAGAAATGCAATTTTCATTCCGGTGGCATAAACCAAAAGCGTTCACTTTCCCTAATACATCAAAGGGAAAAAATCCTTATAATCATTCCCTTTAGATAAGCAACTAAACTCTAAAATGAAATCACTGTTTCCCTTCAGTGTTTTCCATTCAGCCATAGGCACAGCTACCCACAGATTTCATCAGACAGAAGGCAAACAGGATAAAGAGACAGATAAAAAAAATTAACAGTTTTCAATTTTTAAAAAAACTTTGCTCGTCTCATGCCTGTAGAAGGTGAAAATAAAAGATATGTAAAAAGAAAGACGCTTTTTAGCATCCTCTCCAACAATATGGGGAAATTACATGTTTCTTCTGGAAGAGGTGTTTTAGTACAGTAGTCTGTTCTTATGTTGTGACAAGATAATGTGTGTGTAAAGCACTCCTATAATTTAGCTGTCACACCGATGCGCCTACTCAAGTGCATGTGTGTCAATGGAGAATTAGTTTTGATCTGTAAAATACATCAATGGTTTCCATTCCTTACGCTGAATCAACTCAGTTCGATAAGAAATTAATCTGACCATCTTTCTTACAGCCAGTGTTTAATCTCTGGAACAGATGCTGTGACTGCATGGAGCTGTTTACAGGGTAAAAACCTAATGTCAACATGGATAAAAATCATATTTTAATAGTTTTTATCTTAGCATTTCACCTTTAGAGATTCCTAGATATTTAAGGGCCATCAGGTTAACACACTATCCAGCAAATTTTTCTGGGAAGAAAAAAAAAATGCAGTATTTACTCCTGAATAGACACTAAACTTTTCTGAGTTTGTAACTGAGAAATACACTTTCTGTAGCTTTTGTAATTTCAGCATTAGAGAACCAGATGTGAAAATGGAATTATTTTTACAACTATGCCTGCCAAGACTACAAAGACTGACTTAAACTTGCAGTCATGCATCTATCTCTTCTCATCCAACCATCTGCAAGTTTAAAGAGGCAAGCAGGTATGGGTGATGATATGAGTCCTTAAGCACATCAGCAGAACACAGCTTTAACCACAGCTGGTACTAAGTTTTTTCACTATAATCACTCTTTCAAATACAACTTAACTTCAGTCTGGACTCTAGGTTCTTCAGTATGTGCTTCTTCAGACAATTAACACACAGACAAACAGGAAGCTTTAGGAATCAGATCACAAAGAAAGGAAAATCATATGTGCACACTGTAAATTTAGGGTGAAAATTTTCATCTATTTTGGGGAGTCAGTATGATTTGAAGCTGACACTTGCTTTGAGGGACTGGGATCTGGGAGCTGTCTCCTATTTTCCTCATTTACCTCCTTCACATGCTCACTGGGATGCACAAAATGCTTACTTTAAGAAATTCCAACGTTTTTTCTACACTGAGCATGATTTGGTCTCTAAAGTTTAGCTGCTGCTGCAATTCATCTGTAACTTTTCATTTGTCATGTGGCAAAAAAGGCTAAACGTCAGATTAGAAAAAAAAATCAGCTTAAATAGGGCCTTCCTCTCAAGTATTCCTCTCTGCCATATACATTGTAGTGCTCCAAAGTGTTACCTCTAGGCACAGACAAGTCCTTAATTAAGAATCTAGTGGCAGAGGTTGCTTACGGTCATTTAATGCAACACAAAAAAGAGGACCCGGCATGACGAATGAAAATCATGCCCATACTTGTTCTTAAATTAAGCAGGTTACATGTTTGGCTCTTCCTGTCTCCGACCATTTTACTGTTTCTAAAGACTACTTTTATTGAGTGAAAACATCTATTTTGAGGAATCTAGAAGCCTGTATTCCACTTCTATAAATACATATGCATATATGCTAACATAATAGATAAGGTAATACTAGTTAAGGAAAATAAGCAAAAGAGAATACCTGCACAGAGATGGGCCGTTTCAGTATCCGGTGAAACTCAAGCAATAGGGCAGAGAAAGATGAGGTGGTGGTCGTATTTTTTAAACCTCTCAACTGACGGAGTAGGATTGTAGAGAAGAACTGTTGTGTAAACAACCAGAACCGAGTCACTTGGACAGGAAACATGGAAGAGAACAACTAAGTCTCCTCTCCCTCTATCCGTGGCCGTGTATATGTGCGCAGCTATTAGTTGTATTACTAAACAACAGTTACATCTCTGAACAATAGTTATATATCTGAACATCAAAACAAATCCAATTCCTATATTTGCACTACCTTCTAAATATTATTCTTAGATGTGAAGAGGACACACATTAATTAGTCAGTTAGTTACACACATTACTTAGCTTCTGCCAGACCAGGGAAGGTAGAGCAGTATTTCACAATCCAGCCCATTAGATTTTTTGTGAAGCCATGGGAATCAACAGCTTTGTCACCAACCCTTCACTCGGAGAATCAGCTCTTCTCTGGTGTTCCCAAGGCAGCTCACCTCTATTTTCCCAGTGATACCAGCTTCTGTTAACTGCTTATCTGCTTTCCCTCAAGAACCTGTGTACTTTCTTCCTCACTTCGTAATAGGAACACCCTCCCTCCCTGCAGAAAACAAACTACCACCTCCTAGCCTCTTTCAAGTCCCCCTTCACCACTAAGCCCCATTTGAAGCCAGCTAATGATGACCAGGTAGGTGGCAAATGGCAGAGGCTGTTCGTGGTTGGTTGACCACGGTTCTCTCCTTCCTGGGAGGAAATATCTATTTCAATTTTCCTCTCTCCTCTCTGCCTATAATGCCCATCCCCTTTGCCCTGCAAATATGAGGGAGGAAATAAAAAAACAAACCAGAATAAAAATCTCAACCTACTTTATTCTTCCCCAAGTTCCAGAGAAACTATTCCTCCCTTGCTCAAATGTTTGGGCTTTTGTTGTTGTTGTTGGTTGGTTGGTTATTTTTTAATATTATCATGCTTCAGTGGTCTATCTTCACTGCCTTCTCAGATGATTCTTCTGAGATCTTGGACTTCAGCCACACACTACCTTTTTACTATGCACTTACGTAAAATACAGTAGATGGGATTTCATCTTGATCTGTATTCTTGGCTACAGTTGTTGGACTGCAAAAGGACTAGTTGTAACAGGCGTACATAGAACTACAGTTGAGTAGGATGAGATTTGTTGTGAGAAAGTACCAAAGTGGAATGTAAACCTGGTAAAGACAGCATTTTTTGCTTAACCTTGCAGAAAAAAAAGAAATGGCCAAAAAAGTGTGTATGCACTTTTGGGCCCACTAAAAATGTAGCATTGATATCTGCAAAAGTTTATTATGTACAAGCTGTAGGTTTGTTTCTGGCTTGAAAAATAGAAATTTGCAGAGCCAGAATGTGAGTAGGCAGAAAAACTTAATAGATATGTCCTCAGAATACATTCAGAAAGAAACTTCTATACCTTGTTGTATAAAGAGTTTAATGGCTTCCAGATACACAGTGCTGTCCAATAATTAAACAGAATTAAAGTGCAATTAATTACACAGTTTGAAATTAATATATTAGTTACTTGATGGCACCATTTCTATCCCTAATAGACTTCAAGCTGTATAACCAAATTAGAAATTGGGACCACAGCACAGCATGACTTGCTATATGCACAGATAATAGACAGTGGCCATTAACTGCCTTTAATGGTTTGCACACCACGAAATCACTGAAGAAAGGTCAACAACAGGTATGGAAATAATATATTACATTGAAGGTGAAAACAGGCATTCCCTACTCCCTGATGGAAAGGTAACTGCAGTAGTTGAAGAAAAAATAACTCTTGGGGCAAGAAAACCTGGGCTAACTACCAAAGTATAGAAAACATCAAATAACCAGTGTTTATTTGATGAAGGCTTGAAGTGACCAGCCACAAAAGGAACCAGCCATTATTTTGCTCCAGAATGCAAAGTTTGTTGATTCATTTTTGTTGTTTTAAGTAAAATAACACACACACACACAGAGCTGTTTTAGAGTCAGTAGCGAGTAAAGAATTATTGAAATTTCTAAATGTTTCACAGCATCTGAAGTGCAGAGAAAAGACAGAGTATCTCCCTCCAGCTTCCTTAAAGTAACACACAGAGACTACACAGAAAAGCTCTGCAGGACAAGGGAAAGGAATGAACTTCTGGCCACCAACTGAGACCTCTTCTATAGGCTGCCACTTCTATAGGCTGGCACTTCTTCTTTGATGGGCGGCCACTTCTATAGGCTGCCACTTCTTCTGTGTAACCAGGAAGCAACATTCTGTTACTCATCACACGATTTATTTACTACTGTCATAAAATAGGATTCAAAGGGTTTAGGATTTGGTGGAGATACATACCACAAATCTTTTACAAGCAGCAATGTGGTCTATAAATTTGCTTTACTTGTACAGATTTTCTAAAAATAACACACAAACACCATTTCAATATAACTTTTTGAGCTTGCCACTTGTCTTTGCCTTCAAAGCAAAAGTTTTGCAGGCAGTAAGTACATTGGAAATACTAATTCACTGCTCTAGAAAAAGGGTACACCTGTATCAAATCAACTATATCAAAGTATATTTCTATTTCTAAAATTTACACAGATGACAATATAGATCTCACAGTATTATCATAATACCACAAATTATATGTAAATGAATGACAACACAACCATGCATTCCCAAAAGCTGGTACCTGGAAATGCATAAAAATATCTTCAGTAATCTTCCAGGCAAATTACCAAGGAATGAGTTAGGCAGTCTGAAGCCATTCTTCATTAAGCATAAATAATTGCAAATTGTATGATACTCATAAGCAACATTAGCTAGTAAAATAAAACTGCTATGAAAGAAACTTCTCTTCAGTGTCTAGTTTTATGCTAGATGTATCTGCAGTGCCAGCTACCTTAATAATCATAACCTGACCTTAATTCATCACATCATTATAGAATTCTTGCTCTAGCATTAAAAGCCTGAAGTTTCCTTCCGAGAATTACCTTAATAAAGTTACCTACATATTGTTTTTATCCACTATATATACCATACACAAACATTATATAACACACGTGGCTTGTACTCATGTCTTTGTGCCATATCTTTGTGTAAATAAGCTTTACTTACGTCAGTTATCACTAGATAAATCAGTTCTTAGGTGAAAAAAACAAAATAAAATCAATCAATCAACAAAGCCAAGCTGATGGAAAACACAAGATGGAGAAGAAAGACTGCCATTCTTGCCCCCACTTGGCAGCAGTGCACATCGTCCTGTGGGAGCTACTGCTTGGATTTGATTAGACAACCAACAAAGATTGCAACCACTTTAGATTTAAGATTCATAGATTCCAGACGCTGGCCTACCTTGATAAGATCTACCATTTCTGTGCATGCTTCTGTGTGGCAAATGCAGCTTGCTTGCCTCTCCCCCTCAGCATGAAAATACAGAACTGACTCATAGCAGTGTTGCTCTCCGGACAAGAGCACTGCTGGTTGCTTCACTAGGAAAGGATTTCCTAAATTACCTTTGTGACTACCTTGGTTTGAAGGCTGACCTATGAAAAGCAACATTTTGTGGAGTGCTTGAAGATCTTCTGGTAGTTCAGCACAAAATACTCTCTATACGGACACAAGCAGCTCTTGATATACAGCTTCAGCTCTTCCCTATCATACAGGCAGCCCATGTCAGTGGTGCCCTGATGAAATCATCCACACATCGGTCTACTGAGTAGGAACGGTTCTTGCTTTCTTGCACCATGCAGATGTAACCTCACATAAATCCTTTCTTAATCTCACATCTTTTGACCTTAAAAAGCCCATCCCTAAAGAATCATCAGGCTGTGGCTGCAATCTGGTTATCCAAATTGCAAAGGACCAAAGAATTTTCAGTCCTTTTCCCTCTGCTTTTTTCAGAGGGTCCCAGAATGCTCAAGCTAATGCCTCATGTTGAAACCTCAGCATCTTGGAAAGCTTTGTTTTTCTCTCCTCCTCTCCAAGGAGGAGCAATTTTCTCATTTCTTCCTTCCTATCACTTTTCCTCCTTCCCTGTTCGATAAAACTATATTTCAGTATATTAATTTCTTAAAATTTATTTTAATGTCTTTTGCATGGTACAGTCAGGAAAAATTTGCAACTCTGCACTTTGTAAATGGTACCAATTCTAGTACACTTGCATTTCCTATTTGACAAAATTGTCCAATCCTAGAAAGTGCTTAGAGTGTTTAACTCCACTTAGTAAGGGGACTTATACAAGAGTTTTCCATAACGAAACTAAACATTATCAGGGCTTGTTCTCTGTCCCCACGGCCACCGAAATGTCTGCTTTTATATGATAAAATTATCTTTTTCTAAAAAATTGATTGCTTCCAGCTGCCAGTTGGGAGTGATCCCTGGCTCACACCAGCTACTTTGTGTCCAAGAAACTATTGGGGAAAACACTGTCTGACCAGGCCAAACAGAAGAGGCAAGGACTATTCTAACAAGAAACAGCCCAGGCAATCAAGTTGCAGTGCTGGCTGGGAAATATTCCCTGTTACTGTTGGACAGGAATGACATCTTGGAACTGCCTATAAACCATAAACCCATGCTTTGTGTAATGCTAGCTATACACTAAATATTTGAGGCCCCGATAAAAGCTCTTGTAAAAAGGCTACATGTAATGCTCTCTCCATTCATTAACATGTCCATAAACAAATACGCAGGAAAATATTATTACCTTCTTTTAAAATTCACTTTTCTCTTGAGTCTAGAGCTCATGAAAGATCTGAAATAACTTCGGTTGTGCTGTTGGCAGCCTTATGTTTGTTATTCTCTGAGACGATACAGCAGGGCAGATTGTTCCAGCTCATTCTTCAGTTCCAAGTTCTCCAAAAAGACCAGCAATGTTGGGTTTCACAATGGAGCCACTGGGGACTGAATGGTAACTCTACCAGCTCCTTCAGTATAGCAACAGTGTAAGTTCCTTTCACTGAAGAAATAAAAGATTATGTACATATACACACATATATAAAAGTTATCGATACATCATGCAAAGCCATATCTTAGCACCAATGACATTTTTTTAACACATCAAGCAGGCATGCACCTGGTTGTGAGGCCCACATTACGTTTGATGTTTGGGATCTCCATTATTCCAGCATATATCCTAACCACAATCTAATTTAGGAAAGCCCTAAGAAAAAGTCAGGAGGCTGCTCCTCTGAATCAGCTGTTCCACCTTTTATCCTTTCATTTTTCCTTTCACTGTAATCCAAATAAAGAGCCATGATTTCATATGTGCCTGCCCCTGGTGGGTTACCACCTGTTTTGCAGCTGGTGGGTCTCTTTCTTTGCGTAAAGCAGTTTTCAAACCAGACCTTCATTCTGGCAGCATGGGGCAAATTTTCATCCCACTAAAACTTACCGTCCAATTGTCTTCACAGAATCATAGCCACAACCCCGAGCACTGCTGTAATGATTCCAAAAAGACAAAAATCTGTAGCAGTTTGAAAACATGCTTTATTCATCCAAGATTTAATGGTCTGTTTGCTTCTTCCGGAAGACTACATATTGTGACATTTTGCTCAGTCTAACAGATACTACAAACAAGTCTTCTTAAAGCGGTGACCCTTATTTTTGTTTGCTGGTTTTGCATAATGTGAGAAGACATATTAACAGTCTCTCCAGTAACAGGGAGAATTACTGCAACGGATTTATTCTTTGCCTAAGTATTTCTTCCACATACATACATTTGCAAGGAATCTCAGCTCTTCTGTAATGAAAACTCAGACTTATGCCCTCATATTCTTCCTGCTTGGTGTTTGATTTCAGTTTTATTTTTATTCCTGCCCTCTAATAGCAAATTTATTTTATTTAAGAACCTGAGAAGAAAGTGTGTGTCTTTTCAGGGCAAAAGGGTACCGGCATTTTGGAGATGATTTTCAGGGAGTAACTGTTGTTGCCATGATTTAACTTTCCTTAACAATTAACTGGTATGCCAGCAGGCCAAGTTGAGATATGATGACATAAGAGACGTTAGATTTTACTGTATGAAGGGAATGTATATAATACAGGCTTGCAGGTTTGTTGTCCGGCTAAGTATGAAGGTCATTTATTTATGTTTTTATACTGGATTTCTAAAGTTTGTTGTTAAGCTTTTCTCCTTCAAATCAAAACACAGCGTTAGCACCTTTTGGATTTCCCCACCAAAGACATTTTTGCCTAGGATGGCAAATACTGATCCTCACACGAATGCAATACATTATGATGTGCGAGTTGTACTTGTTAAAAGTGCTTTGTAACAGTTATATATTCTGCCATGTTCATCATATTTCATACCTGTTGCAGCTGAAGTACTTTAACAAACGTCTTCAGAGTTTTGTTGCTATGGCATGACGATAAATGAAGAGAGATGCTCACACAGTCTGTGACTGAATGTAGCTGGTCATCTTCCTCTCCACTGCAACCTACGCACACCATGTAGCAATCACGCTGGCTGCGTGCGTTTGTGTGTGACAAGAAACAACAGTCTAGGTGGATGCAAGGGAGTGAAAGAAGTCTTCACTCAGCATTGAGAGAGCGGAGCAAACAGCAAAACCCCACACCAATGCTTTTCCTAAAGACGCGTTCTCAGCTATAGACGTATCACTCCCCCTCTTCACCTCTCAGTTTCTTTCTTGTGAAGCTGCTGTTTTGTAGAAAGCCTTGTTTCAGAGTGCATTCTGTATGAAAAGTCTCATTGTGCTCAGAGGAATAGATCACTGACCCACAAACGCGTTTGTATGGTTACCAATCTGCCTCTCACGCATACTTAGGGATTCTCCAAAGTTATCTAGGCTGAAGAACCTTATCAAAGTCTTTTGTATTATACCAAATGCAGAAGCTTCAAGGGGAATTTTATGCTAATGATTCTCTTTAATCTCCATATAATTCAGGCCAACTAAAAATAGATCTTTTACAAACAATGAATCATCATGACTTTAAGTAGATGCAGTTCTGCCACAATAAAGTTGAAATCTCTGTTCCATAGCACCTTTCCTTCCTCTCTTCACATAACAACCACCCAACAAGCCAAATGACAAAAATGAATACAATTGTGTTTTCTTCCCCCCTCCCCTTACTTCAGCTATCAGTAGTACGACCAGAGTCAAATAAAGAAATAATTCCAAGTACCATATTCATTTGAAGGATATTTCTAGAAGAGAAATAGAATTTATCAATTTTTTACAATTAAGAAAATTAGACATGAGATTGTCAAATCTCATGGCAGTAGCAAAAGCCAAGGTAATTTCTTTACTGAAAGAAAAAAAAAAACACTACCTAGTCCCAGAGCAGGCTGTAGACCTACTTTTACTGCAGTTCCACCCTCCTGGAATGTGTGAGCAATCAGATACAGGCAGTGACGGAACTGATTTCTGTGATTAATTAGCACCCATGTTACCTTGCAGATCAGATCTGTCTCACAAGATTTCACACAGCGGTATTCTACACGCAAGGATTTCTCCTGGTATGCCGCTACTAGGAGAGAAATAGCTTTGGAAATGTATCTCTAAGATAAAGCATGTCTGTGCAGTAAGGAGTTTTGTATCTCTCCTTAGTCCATTTTACTCAAAACAACCATCACCGAAGAGAAGCAGAAACGGTCATGTTTAAATCTTAAACAGTAATTCTACTCTTCCAGTAAAATTCTAGTAAAACTACCCACCTCTCAGTGACAATATAATTTGTTTCCTAACACAATTCTTGTGGATTCCTTGAATATTACCAACACCTTTCTGAAATTCCCTTAAGACTAGTACATAAGATAAAGGTTTGTATGCATTCTTCTTAGACAGCAGGTGGAATAAATGAACAACTGGAGAGCAAAGGCTAGCTATTAATACCATAGAGGTTTAGGGCTAACGGAGATCCAGGTGTTGGCTGATGAAAAGCAACCATAACACAAGCTGAAAGATTGTTTCCTGGGCTTTTAAAAGCCTTCGTGCTTGAACTTCTCTGACATTTGCTTTTGGATCTCATTACATTTTATTTTATACTTTTTCAATGGAAGTTACCAGTGTGATCCCAGGGTTAAGTTATGCACCTTACTGACAGTGAGACATACCTCTCAATTTACCCAAATTTCAACCCATGGAAACTTCGTGGCTCTGATGTGGTAGGGTCCCATAAAGTAGGATGTTAGTATTGTTGCATGGGTAGCATGACGGAAGCAAATCCCCATGAGGAGCAATGCCCAGCTGCTATGCAATGCTATGCGACCTCTCTGACCCGGTGCACCATGAGGGATCACAGACATTTTTAAGAATACTCCAGTTTAAAAAGTGCTGTTAAAAATTACTGCAATATATACATGAACGAAATCAATGGGTACAGATGCAAAATACCAATGAGGAGACAACGAAGAACAACCATGGTGCCTGTAACTAAGCAGACAACCCAGGCAAAGAAGCAGATCCTGCCGGACACCTGGAAGAGTGAACCCCCCCAGAGAGCGCTGAGCTCTCCGTAATCCTTCCCAGGCAGCGGAAGAGGCTGTAAGTTGAGAATGTCCCATTCTCTGGTCTGCCACCTTTCCCAGTCCAGAGCACGAAGGGTTCAATGAAAGTGTCTGAGCTTTGTATCAGGACGATGATACGAGTGAGTTTTTTCAGGGACAGCAGTATTTCTCTAGGACTCTGAATTATACCTGTGCAAAGTTTAAATGTAACGTTTTGGTATTTACTTCCCAAGTGAATGTCTAAATCTCTATGTCTTGCTGATTTTTTAAAAATATGACTAAGAAAATTGCTTTCTCTTCTAGAAACATGGTTCTGAGTTAGCAGGTGCTCTTAATGTTTGAGATGTAAGTTAAATTGGAATTTTGCACTTATTAGGATTCAGATTTTTATATTTTCTGCAGGAAAGCATTGGAAGCTCTTCATTCTGGGCTACTAGTAGCAGATGCAGATACACTAAAATCAGTACAGTGCTTTTAGATCTGAAGAAACATTTTCTGTAACAGCATATACACAGAGAAACACGTTTCCAGGAAAGAGAGAGATTAAAATATGGATAGTAATACACGCTGATACAGTAATTCACTTCTGTGGTCACAGACCACAATGATGAAGGTGGGAGAGAATTCAGCTACAGGGAGACTATTAAACTGAAAGTTTCCTACCAGCAATAAAAGGAAAGGAAAGGATAACAAACATTTAAGCAAAGTCAAGACCCTGAGAAAGCATTACATATAAACCAATAGAGTGTTAAGTGGTATTTGACAGGCTGTGTAAAAATAAGAGGTTGACAATGAAGCTGAGAGAAAGTATCATCTAAAATTCAAATCTTCTAAGGGGGAATAAGAGTACGTGAGCAGAAGTATGTAAAGACCTAATACCGACCTAGGGCCATCTTTTCATGTGTTGAGTGGCACCTTACCCCACAAATAAGCATCTTAAGTTTTCCATTATTTCCACTGTACCCGGGGGAGGAGGAAAACTCATGAGAAAGTAGAGTGGAATCTACTTACTCTACGGGTCAGCAGATTTGTAACAAGATTTCCTTTAAGTGTCTATGTTATTTTTCACCTAACTGCTGACTTGTTAATCTTTTCCAGACTATAATCTATGTTTTGACCTGTACTAGGAATACACAGAGAAATTGCTGAAAGTCCTTAGCGTTGCTCAGTGTTGATGCATGGGTAAATTCCTCAAGTAACTACTACATAATAAGTAAAAGAATCCAGATTCCACACAAAATATTTTAAAGCTCTTCTCTTTCTTTCCCCTTTATATTTATTTTGGATTTTATACTTATTTTCTTCCTCTTCAAACATCTTCTAGCTTTCCCCTTCTGCTTACAGTAATCTTACTATCAAGCGCGCTCTCTCTCTTTGCTAACAATCATCAAAATGACTCCACTTTTTGAGCTACCCCTAGAAATTACTGTAGAGGACATCGAAGGAAGTACAATTACATAACATACCCTAAAGGCAATAAACGGACATGAAATAAGCTGGCAAAGACCCACTAAAGAACATTTACTGGAGCTTACTAAGCCTCAGAATGGCCTGTTTAGAAAGACTATTGCTGCATGGAGTGGTACACTAACGTACATATTCTTTAAGGTCAAATTGCAGCTGCAGGCAAAGAAAGATGATAGTGAGTTCCCTCCGCATTTCTGAAGAGCCCTTAATGAGTGCAAACACATCTGGGGTTCACTCTGCTCTGCAGCAATTGAAATAAATTCTTTCACATTTCACAGAATACTTAGGGGCCACCGAGTGCATTATCTCTCCCTGCTTCCAGCCTTCTTTGTGATTTCTGAGGATCTAGAAGTCCTCAGAAGGCTGGCAGGCTTGACAACTTGTTACTGTGTGAGAAATTAGAGTAACGATTCACAGGGCATGGCCACATGAATTATTCTTTAGACACTTAGCCCAGAGTAAGCATGAGATTTTTTGAAACTTCCAGGCCTTATTGCCCAAATGAGCCAGAAATAGCCTATGTCAGGTGGGTTACGTTACCTTGCACGTGTTGCACATCAAGGATACCAGCACGGGGAACTTGCATAGAAAATTCCAGTAAGCTGCCATGTGACATTACTTCAAGTTCCTCACGCATACACATTGTTATTCCTCGGAGTTTTCTTTCTCAGTGATAAAACATACAAATTATTCCCTTCCATTACTTAAACTTGCTTACAAACTTGAACTTATGCCAGGAAATTCCTTCCTTACAGTTTGCCAAAAACTTTCCCGATTTGTATACTTGATTATACTCATACCACGAAGTCCATTTTGAATGCCCATGGAGCACGTTTGTAAAGACCAGGGTTGCAACGCTTTAACATTTTGTATTTACCGATTACTTTCTAGGAAAATGAACATTATCTTCACCATAGCCCTTCAGTAAATGATGTTCCATGGGTTTTTTTCAGTAGCGTACCTACCCCAGGCAAATACTAGAACACAAAAACCATCTCTTATCTTTCTCTCCTTGCTTCCTATTTTTCTTCTGTAGCATATCTTCTGTGCTGTAGAAAACAGGATGTATTTTCTAGATTAAAAACTGGTTTTCAAGTTCTCTCTTCACAGAATGTACCATTGTGCAATGAGCTACACACAATCTTACTGCTACCCCAGGAGAGAAAGTGTGGGGGGGGTAATCCTGCAGTACCTTTGCCTCCTAATTAGATTATTTATAACTCTGAAACCTGTGAATAAACTCCCTTAGGAAATATTAAAAATTGATCCACTTTGGTAAATTACTATTAATGCTTTCAAGACAATTAAATGAAACAGTCATGCTTGTACGTTGCTTGCCTGATGGGCAAGTAATAATAACATCAACAACATCCTTACTTTGTCGTCATCTTCATTTTTCAGTTGCTGAAACCTCTCCACTCTAAATAGAAGGACATGCTGAAAAATCAGAAGAAAAAGAACTAGCCTGCCCCATAGTTCTCTGATCCTTCTCTGCTTTGCCTTATTGTTCTCCATCATTGCATATACCGGATAAACATTCTTAAATTGAAGGAACGGCGGGTTCTTTTTCCTCCCTCTACAGAGGGATAACACAGTAACTGTGCTGAAGAAGGAGCCATCTTACGTGTTCCAGCATTCTCACACAGGTCATCTGCAACTTACTTTGAATCAGCGGAAGGGCCTGGGGGAGTTTCTTGGGCTTTGCATTTTTAAGCAAAAATAATACAATACAAAAATAATTTGGGAAACTATTTATCAATACATTTCTCAATTTGTACATTTCTTAGGCCAAAAATGTTACCAAGATGCAACCAGATCTCCTCATACAAATTTTTGCCGCACATTGTCATTGATTCCTTATTTTGATGTCACAATAAGTCATATCGAATCTGCTATTAAATTTAGAGGTTTTTTACTCTTTCTCTCAAACGTATATTCCCAAATTTTTGTTACTGAGGAATAACACATTTTTAAACAATCAGGTAGCAATATTTAAAACTAGGCTTCAGAAAACTCTAGTATAAAGCCTTCAGAAAACATTAATGAAGTTTTTAAGCACCTGACCAAAATTTAATAACTTCATTCCCTTTTGGAGGTATTCTTACTATGTCAACACAGTGCACAAATTAATATTACTCTTCTGATTAAAAATCAGATTTTTTTTTCCCCAGAGCATTCTGATCTTAGCTATCCAGGGTGTGCTCAGCAATATATTTTTTGAGAAGATGGTCAAAAGGCCCCCTTCTTCCTTCTCTCCACCACAAGAGAGTAAATTCAAGTTGTCCATTACGAGTTCGTTCTCATGATACAGTAACAGGTACGTTGGTGCGGGGATCAGAGGCACACCAGTTACTAGTCTGTTTTCATACCGAGGTACGACCGCTGGATGTTTCAGATGGTCCTGTTACAAAGAGTTCTATACCTCAGCGTATCTTTATCTCACTGGCCTGCTAGAACAATGCTTTTTTTGGGGGAAAAAAGCAATCTATTTTTCAAGTAACAGACGGATAAGCAGATGGGTGGAAAAGTCCACTGAATAGTGTGTTGGCTGCCTGTCGTTGCCTGTATGACAGCCAATAAATATCATATGGATTAAACCTGTAAACTAACACATCCCTATTTAATGAATTCTTTCAGAATGGTACATGTTTGCTTGCCAATACCCACATAAATGAAATGCCACTTTGGATAAGGTAAATTTTTGCAAGGAGACCAAACACCGAGGCACAGCTTTCTCCAAGATTACTAACCGAAAGCAGACAGGGAAGGAAGGCCCATGCTGAAGTGTGTACATTTTTACAGTTTGTCTGTAAGAAGGTACCTTTTGCACACCTGGAATGAATTCCTGGAAAGGACTTAACCTTCAGTATGTTTAGACTTGGGATGATGTTTTCCTACTGCTTACATCTCTTTTTGTGAGAATTTCATATTTTTGGTTTTCAGGCTTGCATAAAGGAGAAGTGCTTGATTCAGCAGCCAGTCATGAGATACCTACCCACATCAGACCAACAGTAGACTATATATTTTTGACAGTTTCTCTATTTTGGGCTAACATAACATTAATGAAAGAAATACTGATATGACATGAAAATCCTTATTTACGGGCACGTAGGCCCTTCCGTGTCATGTGCATCCTGCATGACAAACGACAACAATTTGCCTGTCTGCCAAAGCCGGCACGGTTGTGAGGAACGGAAGGCTCCTGCTTTAGGGTGTTCATCAACACAGAGATCACTGTGTGTAAAAGGATAGTTCCTTTACTTTTCTTCCAGCCTACTGTCTAACATTCGCTGAGTAATTCCTAGCTCTTCTACTGAGACAGACTATATAATTTCTCCTTTATTCAACAAACCGTTACTGGTTTTACAGACCTGGTTCCACAGGCTGCAAAATGAAATGGAGAGAGATCAAAGAATTTCACCATACTGTAGTGAAAAATCTGCCTTGAAAAAGAATTCAGTTCTCCAGAGCAATGCTCCAGTGCCGTCACCACACAGGAACCTTATTCCTGAATTTTTGAACAAAATACAAAAGCAAATATTCAGGCTGAATAATGACATGTGAATTTAATTATTAAAATTGTTTCGCTTTCAATAGTTTTTCACAGGTACTAGAAATAGATTTGCTGATTTTCAAAAAATTCTTTAAAAACAGTATTCCTGAGAGGAAAATACAGCACTTGTCGATGTCCTATATCGATCATAAAATAATTAGGTGTGCCAAGATGGAAAATAGTACAAAAAGAAAACAGAAAATAATTTCATTATGAAAATATAATCTATTAGCTCAATACCAATAGACGAGGTAAATTTCAGCAGAAGTTTCTGAAAATGTACAGACAGTTACAAAACACTGAGAACAATATTTTGCAACGCTATCACAATTTTAAATACGGATGTGTCCAGCAGAACTGTGTGTGACAACATGAAACTGATTATAATTAGAAAAGGAAATAGAAAATGAGTAGAAAAACCCTGAATCAGTTAGAAAAAGATTTGACCTAAGGAAGACACAGCGAAGATTAACTTTAAATTTAAAAGTAACTTCTGCCATATGAAAGTATTAGTATGAAGAGATCTTTGCCTTTGCGTAACACCTTTTCCCTGAGGAGCTCCAAAGCCTGTAAAGAGGTTAACAGCTTCGTGCCGTGTTAATGAGTTTAATATTATTTCATTTATATGAAATGTGGCTAATGTGACATAATGGGAAAGAAACCGGCAAACACTTCAAGTCATTCATCTTAAAAAAAAAAAAAAATTAAAAAATGAAGAATAACAATAAAAGAACCTGATCAGTTTAGCTCCCCGAAGTGTCTGAAGAGGAGAACTGCAAAGCGTTCAGAGAAAGACCCAGGCGGCAGAGCCTGTCCCGGCCGGGGCACGGGAGAGCCCAGGCGGAGCAAGGCTCTCGGCGCTCCAGCCCAGGCTCAAGGGGCAAACCACTGAGGACGGCACGTTCCTGTTATCTACAGAGCAACGTCACATAAGAAAACCCAACACGCTGAAGTCATGTAACGAGCACAACTCAGGCAAGAGATTCCTGATTCGCGAGGCTCCTGCTCTGCTGCGGGCGTTGGTCCCAAGCAGAGACGGGGGACAAGGTAAAATTGGGCAATCCATGGGTGCAGGATTACACAAACATATGGGGTGCTGAGCCCTTAGTGGAATACGATTAGTTGATGCCTTCTTTAAAAGCGTCGCAGAAGCCTGTGAATATCCTTTTTGTCGTCAAGAGTTTTCCTTACGAGGCTCTAGTACAGCCGGCACGTCCGTACCGCTGAGCAGCCCGCAACCCATGCTGGCACCGCTCCTCCACCGTGTACCCACAAACAGGTAACTTCAGTTTTTTAAAAAACAGCTGTACTTTTTCCAGCCTCTTTGGGCATATGAGGCATCTGTTTGTGAAGACGTTACCTGGACTCCGTCTTGCCTGGGGCTGGAGAGTTTCTGAATGGCTGGTTCCATTTACTTAGGCACTACAGCAGCTTTTGTGTGCCTGCATACCTCTAGATCTGACTGAAGGGGTGAACTAGAAGTACTTTTAGTGTAATATTGCATGTCTGTGCGTCTTGCTGTACACTTAGTCATGCCTCCGTGTGTGAATAGGCCCTCCTGTGAAAGAGCTTCTCTAGTCTGGGCATATTACTATGATTGACAGAATCTGTCAGAAACCTTAGTGAAATTTTTGCCCTCTTTTCCTTCGCTTACATATAGCAGAGAGTAAAATTTTTGAAGTAGTAGAAAAGTTAATAAAAACACTAGAAATATAATTGACATAAAGAAACCCAGGCATTTTATTTTTACCTCTCAAAACTGGAGAGCTTCAAATTTTGCCAAATGAATTTTTGTTCAATTCTTTTTTTTTTAAACACAGAAATCTTACATTACAAAATTATCTAAATCATTCCATAGAAGCTTAGATTAAAATTAAATGAAGCTTAGACGTATACCTGAACTAATTTTCCCACATTTTCAAGTAGTCCCCCTGAAACACAGCTAAAACACAATTCCCTTCGATACTGCCAACAGAGCATCATCTCCAGAGGTTCCACATACATCATTACTCCCCAGGTGGATGCTCTATTTATATACATTTATCACCACCGGACTGCACCTGTCTCGTACTGGAAGTAGTCTGGAGGACACCCAGGATGTTTTACGTCTCTATGGCCACAGCGCTCTCATAGACAACTCCAACTCCAAACTGCCCACAGTGTCGAGGAAGGACTCTGGGTCATCTTGTCTGTGGAGACAAGTACAGGCAGGTTACAAGGCGGCAGCTAGATGATGTACAGCCTCATTGCAGACATACTCTCGTTTCCAAAATATAGTCTACTCATGTGTTTGACCCTGAAACATCAAAGCTGAGTTGCTGCAGAGATGGTCTTCACAGTAAGCCAGGTGGCAAAACCTGGAAAATTTGGCTTTTGAAGTCTGCTTTAAATACAATAAAGTGCTAGGTCTACCAGTTCCTTGCAAAGATGCAAGAGGCTCTTTTGATTTAAATGATCATAACAGATCCTTGTTACAAGTGAGTGTTATCATTTGGAAAAATGAAAAAAAAAAAAAAAAGACATAGAAGAATGAGGCTGTGTGAATGTTATTACTGAAGTTACAACACCAATGTTGTTTTTAGACCCTGGAACTTCCAGTCTCCTAACAGCAATAGTCACATTGGATAACATAAAGAACCCCTGATCAGTATTGCTCTTTGTAAACGCCTTTGTTAATGGGTTCAGCATCTAAAGTGACAGTAACCCCCAATATTGCTGCTTTTCTTTCCCTCCACCCTGCCCCCCCTTATATTAAGCCATTAAAACTATCTTTCTAGGACAAGACGACAAGAACCTGCAGGGAAGAAATTTGTAACATATGAGCAATGTAGGCTGATACAAGTTTCACGTCCCTTATTTAAAAGTCTTGGCGATTCACATTAAATTATTTTCTAAATTTACTTGTTGATAGAACAAAACCAGAAGCTAACAAAACTCCAGAAAAAGAGTCTGCTATTAAAACACCTAAAAATGAAGATAAGAGCATGTGGGGATTTTCAGGGTGTTTCATTCCTGTTATTCGTTTTTAACTTCTGTGAATTAAAAAAATTCTAAAAACCCAGGTTTTCCTTTATTACACTTAAACTTAATTAGAAATTAATTAGAATTAGTTCTAATTAGAAACGCTACAAAAGTATGAATGGAAGGCTTAAGACTTTCAAATTAAATAAAGATGAAAAGGTCTCATGTAATTCTCAAACTTATTTTGGGGTTCCAAGAGATTCAACAGAAACTTTGAACTTCAGTGTGTTTTTAAAGCTGAATCTCTAAAACTTTCCAGATTAACCTTTCAATGTATTAATAACAAAGCTCTTTAAACAAAACTGCCATTTTGAGAATCAAACCTAATATTACAAGCACCATGCAATCTGGTCTTCCCAAACATCCCCCCTAATAAATCTCTTCCAAGCCTCCAAGCTGTGATTCAGAGAGAGAAGAATAGTTGAGGGGTAAGAGCTTGGCGAAGCCCTGAGTCACGCACGCTTCGTGGAAAGAGTTGGTGTATCATTGAGTAATACAGGAGGAAAGAATAACTGACACGAGCCCGGTCAGCCACGAGAGGCCAAAGCCGTGTGACTCAAGGCGCTCTTCAGCGGCGGCGTTACAGACAAACAGCTCCTGCAGGTCCAAGAGAAGCGAGGTCTTTCGAGAGGAGAACATGGAACTTTCCTTGGGCATGTTATGCATTATAGGAGAAAATTCACAACCAACTAGGGCCTCTTTGTTACTTCTGCTATGCTATACATACCACAAAAATAGCACTATATAAACCAAAATACCCTCACAAATATAAAAGACACACATTTTAAGCATCACAGATGATGAAACTGGAGCTCAGTAATGTTATTTGCCATCTCGATTGTCATTTTAGTTGCAGAAGTCCATCGGTTTCTCTACACCCCTGTTCATACATGACCCTCTCAAACAATAGTCACGTCACACAGCAATAGAAATACTGACATTAACAAACGTTTTTAATTAAACATTAACACAGACGGGAAATAGAACTTGGTTTTCTGGGAAGAAAAAGGGTATGGCGGTTGCCATCATTGCCAGGGAAAAACAGACCAGAACAGGAAAAAAGGAGGTGACTGTACCAACACTTTCCATCTCCAACTACTCATATATCAGACATAAGTACCAGAGCTCCATTAAGTAGCACCCACATAATCAAGTGGCCTAAAATAAGAAATGGACTTCTTTCAGCTCATTCCCCGGCCAATACAGAGTAATTCCTTACATGGTAGCTGTCATTTCTTCATCAAGGCTGATTTTAAATATCCTGGCAAAGCCACCTCCACATTTTCTTTGGAAAAATCTGTGCATTAAATTTTCCATTGAATTCACCCTTATTTTAAAACCTATTTATCCCATTTTTTCCCCTTCAAACCACCCCAAATTCTCCTCCTTCTTGCTCTTTCCACGTTCCAAGTATTTATATTCAAATATCACAATTCTTTGTAATGGTCACTTGTAAGCCAAACACTCGGATGTCAGGTGTGTAGAGATGCAAGACAGTATTGCAATAGATGGATTAGCAGCTGCAGTCCGTTATCGTTGTCCACAAATAAGAGTTTACAACCTGGCATCTGGCAACCGAACCTACAGAAGTGGCTCTCAGACCAATACACTTCACTTTGTACTAGCTTTTTCAGGTGTGTTTTTTGACTCTCTCTGGTCATGCTTTCAGCTGACAATTTTGTATAATTTAGTAGCCTAAATCAGTAGGACACAAAGACGGGATTTTGGTGAGATATAGTTCCACAAAATATAATTGGAAAATGTGTGATAAATGGTAGGGATAAGACTGCATTGTATTTATGCTAGCATCTTGATGACATACGTAGGAAATGTATGGTCTGTTCACCAGCTACTGAACTTATCTATATATGAACTTCCCTTCATTAGCCTGCCTTCTTCCTCTTGAAGTAGCAAGCCTTATTTTCTCAAATACACTAAGGATGGTCATGCTAATTAATGAAGCACGATTTCTTTCTGCGTGCATATATATACACACATACACGTATGTATGCATACATACATATACATCTTCATACATACAATTAATTTGTTTTAAATAGTGCAGTTATATAAACCTTGTGCTGAGGTAAATGGACAAACGCAGAACTCATCCAGAATCCCACAGTGTAAGACCTTTGATGCAAATGCATACCCTTCAGGAGTCATTTGCTATTGTAGTGCTCTTTATATTGTCATAAATACCTCTGTAAAATGGAAATTTGATCTAAATTCCAGCAAAGCTGCTCCAAATTTTAAAGAAAAATAAAAGCGAAATGAAAAAAAAGCCCCAAAACTCATTCACTTTTTTCTATATCTTCATTTTGGGGTATAGAACGAAAAGACAAATTTTCTTTTCTTCTACTTAATATCTGAAAAATACATGCTCACTTTCAGATACATGAGCTATTCTATTCCCTTCAGCATTTTGACTGAAAATGCTTTGCATTTTCCAGTGGTTGTAATTTTGAGGAGTGTAATATTCCCAGTAGGAGTAAGGTGGTTTCCGACAAGCTGTACAATATTTCAGCAACGTGAGGAGAAGAGAGGGATAGGATTTACATAGGGGAAAGACAGAATATGAGAAGAAATACTTTGGCTCTCGGTAAGCAGCAACTGAAAGATACCCCCACGTGAAAGCTGATCTGTGTAACATGAGGTGTTTATCCCTTCAGCCTACATCTAAAGACTGCAGCATCAATAAAGACCTTAGAGTGGTAATTAGCACCATTTCAAACAAATTACATGAGTCTGCAATTCATTGCTTAATTGATACTTCACTCAACAGAAGGTATTTAATACTCAAATAAACCCGAATTTTATTAGAAGTGTGGTGGGTGTTTTATTTTATAGACAAAGTAGCATGCTAATAAAGAGCGCGTCAGAGCCATGATCCCCTTTTGAGCCCATGCTGGTGCAATGACAATTTTGCAGCAGGAACTATATCGTAATCATACTAACAAAAGCTTTGTTGCCAGTCAGTTCCCTATGTGCATGCCATTTATAAATACTTACCTAAATATGTAAATCTATACGTATTTGTGATCCACTTTTCCCTAGTCAGAAATGACTAAAAACTATGACCATCATTTAATTAAGAAGGTGAAGTGCAACAGAAGCCTCCTCTTCCCCCTAACTAACACAGGAAGGCGAGGGAATTTAAAAATACCGTATTTGCTATTTCAGGTCAGTTGAAGCTTTGGCGTGCAGCATTTCTGCAAAGCCAAGCCACTTGCGCAATATGGATTTAGGCATCAAACTTTTAGCATTCATACCAGAACATCCCAGTCTGCCTTGTCGCCCGAGGGAGGCGGGCGCCGGGCTGGGAACAGAACCCCGAGCGCTGCCCGGTCGCCCTCCCAGCCTCGGACGCCGCTGCTGGGCACCTGTTCACCGATCCACTGACAGCGGCACGGTGCTCCGCAATGCTCTGTTCCCCACTTAGATCTTTTGTAATGTCAAGCGACCAGTGAACCGGGTAGCACGGCAAATGACGTAACTCCTCTGCCGGCTTCATCTCTGCGCAATAAGCTGTACCACGCTTAGGCACGGCTTGCCTTTCTACAGGTTCTTCCTCAATTTGAGGGCTGCGCTGCCCTTTCGGTAAGAGGAAGAGCCGCATTACAGCGTACTGGCAATTTCTACAGCCGATGGGTTGTTATTAACGGGAAGACAAAGTGATGTTTATATAGGCAGGGGAACCACAACTCTGTTTTTAAATACGGACTTAATTCTTTTAGATAAGGATACCTGGAACTTTACAGAAAGCAGACTGCTGAAACAGGTGATAACACCGTTATTTTTAAGTCTTGGAAAAGCTTAAATAAAGCAAGTAAGATATAATTAATGAAACGTTGTGTTTTGCTCTCTGCCAAGATTATAAAAGAAAAGAAGAATATATTTCTGCAAGAACATATTAAACCCACTCATGAACTAATCTTCAAGGAAAGGAATCTTTCCCAAAACAGCCACTGAGGTTAAATGGAAGGAAATTATGAAACCGAATCACAAAGCTGTAGGGCTCATGTTCGTATTAAAAAGAAAAATAATAGGAACCAATCACCCACTCTTTGTCTTCTGTGGCTGCTACTGCTTCTTTTGGGTTTTTTTTTTTAAAGAAACTGAGCAGGCAAAATTGAACTCTTCTATTAATGAGGATGTGTCGACTCTTGTGAAAAGAACAGTGACAACTTCTCCACAGCTGTTCACATTAGCCATTCTTAATTTATTGCATAGACTGAAACGTCCTCAATAACCAGCTGAGCGTCCAATGAAAACATTTAATCTGAAAATATTTGAAATAAGTTTAAGCTTATGAGCATTTTTAACTCCTAGGTGAGTGAAGCTTGCTAAGAAATAAACATTCTTCCCTTTTCGGACTTATTGTTCACAAAACGCATTTTTGTGGTTTGTGGGAATCCCTGTAGCCAGCTACACACAGACAGCAAAGTTTATTTCATTAAAGCCACCCACAGTGTTGGGCTCTACTTGAATACGAGCACCTGCTTCCCTACCCCTCTGGCTGTAAACAGCGCTGCATATAATAAAAATGCACCTAGAGATGTCAATAAAGTATTTAACTACATTTATTAATTTGTGCAGAGGTAGAGAAAAATGAGGACTTTGCCACCAGTCCCTTTCAAAGATCGATGCTGACAGCGACAAGGTGCTCTGTTTCCCCGCAGGTAACTCAAATAAGGAACAACCACGAACAAAACCTCTGCCGGAGTCTGACTCGCATTTTGCAAGCAAAATGGCAGAATCCATTACTTCTAGCAGAACGCTGTTTTGTGCCCAAGGAACGCAAAGCCACCCCTTCACTGGCAGAAGCTCTCCGCCTTCTCTGTCCGGTGAGGAGACAGCCGTGGGCTCTGGAGAGCCGGACGCGCCGGACGCTGCCGAGCTTTCAGCACAGCTCTCCTTCCGCACTGCTCACGCTCTGAGCACTCGCTCCCCAAACACAGAAGACAATCCACATCCACCTCATGAAAGGAGCACTCAGCACCAACACACCCGTTTGCACAGAAACTGGAACCGCTGCCGAAAGCTCAGAACAGCAGCTGCCCCAAGAGCTACGGCAGTGCAGGATGTCGGTGGTGACAGATGAGAAGGACGAGGGGACACTTGGGTGAGCAGCGTAGTCACAGGCAGCCTGCGACGCAGAAAAACGAGAGGTCATAAAAATAAAACTGTACATGGCAAAATACATTAAGTAATTTATTAAAATATTAAATAATACGCTCATTTCTGCATGCGGACACACACTTACTCACACTTCATAAAATCCTGGTGGAACATCAGAAAGAATTTCCTATGTGCATTTAATTAGATTCTGCATATTTTTTTCATACACATCCTGATGATTTGGAACATTTCCAAAATATTAGGATCATGCTTAAATACATATATAAAGTTTTGGACATTTTTGTAAACGGGATTTTCATCGTACCTTTTCTGCATCGTGGGTCTCGTCATGGCCCGCTGGCCGAACCCCTCCTGGCGCGGAGCCGTACCATTCATTTATTTTTGCGACTTGTGCAGCTCATTATAACGATAAAAACCATCGACGCTGAGGGCTTTCATCCATCCATAACCCTACGTTTTTTAAGCCGGAGGCTAAATCTTTTACTGAGATTTTGATAGATCTTAAGGATCTCTACTTTGTCCCTTAGAAACAGCTTTTTAATTAACTTATTTATTTATTGATGAGTGTAGCTGATAGGAAAGGAAAGAAGCGAGGGTAATAAGGAAAGTATACATTCCCAGCCTGTTAACCTCTGCTACTCAATAATGCACCAACGCACCCTTAACTTTCACTTTTTTCTCTCTCTAGATAGACAAGGCAACATGTTTTACATTCAGCACGGAGGAGAAATAAACTTCCTTGCCAACTACATTTCTGCAGAAAATGAGGCCTAGATCAATAGATTTGTGTATTTACAGACATCTGCCAAGGATGATGAATTCTCCAGCAGATTAAACTCCGAAAAAATGACAAATAGTTGTTGGCATGCTGCTGGAGACTGGCTACGTTGCCATTTCCCAGGGAAGAGTACGGGCTTCTGACAGTCTTTAACCTTGTTGACAAAAAGAAAACTCCAAACTACACTATTTGCCAAAATGATACTTCACAACTTCTTTCTGATTTAGCTCAATGTTGCTTTACTGGTGTGCTCCAGTGCTGCTCATCACATACTGCTTTAAATAATTCTAGAAAGGAGGATAGTGTAAAAAAAATTGCCATAAAAAGAAAATTGCAGACATTGCAAAGAAAACGGTTGAAGATATAACATGAATTGGCATTTAATGACAGTTTAACATGCTTGCAAGTCAGCTGACATGCTGTTAAGTAGAATATCATGGGTAAAAACCCAAGTTCCTACAGACTCAGGTTATGATGTTCAAGAAAAGGGTAGTGTGATAGACACGGTTGCTCTGTCCCAAATGCAACATAGTCATTTTAACACATTTTGCTCAACGAGGATTAATAGCTCTAGTTTAACTAAACTGCTTCCATTTCCAGAACTAACATGTCATCTGCACAGGTTTTACTAAATCAGTTATTAAAACAAATTCATATCAAGTAATTATAGATTGTGTGCATTTAAGGTAATTCTTCATTCTGCCAAGGCAAGCAGGCAGCTACAACGCTCCTCTTGGATTTTGGAAAGGAAGCAGTGGCTGCGGTGAATGCAAACAGCACTAATAATAATTATTAAAGGCAGCGACCGGCTACTAGTCCCACATTCTAACGTTTCTCGAGTTTTCTCACAACGACACTTTAAAGCCTTAGAGCATTTCAAGCTGCTGGATTTAACATTGGGTCAGATCCCATATAACTGTTAACTGTCCACCAGTGTAGCATAATTTGGGGAAAAAACAGAAGCATGACTCAGGCAATTTGAATTATATCTCTGCTTTAATCACTGAAAGTGATATTCCCAAAGAACTATCTTTCAAATTAAACGCTTCTCCCCATTGCCAAAGATATACCCTTCCAATTTAACCTGCCCAAGAAAAGTCATGTGCAGTATTCTTTCTGAGGATGATAAAACGCTTCTCCTTCTCCAGTAATAACCCTCAGTCTTTATCATTACCCAAGGCAACTTTAAATTACACCGTCACCAATTATACTGCGTATCACTAGAGGTATTCCTCAGTCTCTTAATATCACTGAACGACCCTTGCAGACTTCAGTCCACAGCCAGACCCAGCCACGCTGAGACATCCTACCGCTTTGTCACACAGGACCGCTTTAGGGACCGGATGCGCAGCTAGGAACCTATGGACCCCAAATCTCCAGCTCCCCGAAGCGTTGGCAGTCTCCTTCCGGCCAGGTGCCTCCCATTGCTCAGGATGCTCTTCTGGAAGTGTATTGACTCTGGCTCTCAAGACTAAGGAAATTGCTCATTGGGAAAGACTGTGTTTACAAAGCTGTATTTATAAATATTTTCATTCATGGATTTAATTCAACAATCTGTCACCTTACTGGGATATAAAGCATAAGAAATACTTTTAAGGATCCATTTGTTAAAGTTTAAGAGAGGCTTTTATGCTTCAGAAAGCATAAAAAAAAGTGTGTTGAAGATGACCTCATCAGCTGATAAACAACACATAAGCAGGAAGCGGCAATAAACCTCCTTTTCTTCCACTTCAAACTAGTGCCATCGCATGTTCTTCACTGCATCATGACTGGGATTCAGAGATACTAAAGATAATGACAATTAATACAAATTATTTGGCTCAGATTTCAGTTTGGAAGACCTTTAGGAGAAGCCCTAAATATTATATTATGTTCTCAAATTCTATGCATTTATTTAGAAACAAAGATATCTGATCCCTGTCTATTGTACTGCCAAGACAGTAACTAGAATTGTAGCTTTCCAGCGGGCAGTGCTCAACAAAAGGCAGATAATTGTGCGAATAAATGAAAAACCAAGAGCATCTCAAATGGACTAGAGGCAGTAATCTATGTAGGGAACGTGCATTCGCACAGCAGCGAGGTGTGTAATGGCATACCCAGACGTGTTCTATGCATTTACTTCCTTACGTGGTTCCACAACAATTCCTCGTAAACTGATAATTAACAGCTTCCTACAGTAATTGAGATGGTACACGTTGGTACCACGAAAGAACGGTGGCACGCAAGCAAGGTGACAAGTACAGAGCCAGTCCTGCACGCGCACAACTTCTAGCGTGGCACATGGAAGATGAGGGAGAAGGGAAGGGGCTGGAAATGTTAAAAAATCAGAAGTAAGGCTCCAAAAATGGCATGGCCATCCAAAAAAAAAGAAATGACATTTGGTTATCATGCATACTTACGGAAAAGATAAGGGGCTCCAATTCGCATGGTTTCCTCTGCAGCTGTGGAGGCTGGAAATGAAGGCTAGGAAAGCTGAGCCGCTCATGTCCGTGGGAAAACTTGGAACATCGTTAATTACAAAGGTGATGAGTGTTGTCAACAGTGAATCCGATGTGGTGACTTGAACATGGAAACATTTCATAATTTTTATATGCAAAAATAAGTAACAATACAAGTGTGGATTTCACTTAGAGAAAAATCTAACTTTAGCGAAAGTATTTTATAGCCTTGTTATTAAATTAAGAGGGCCAAACGGTGAATGCATGCTGGGGAGTGGCTGTTACTCTGCAGGCTACAGGCAGCGACTGGGAGTTAGGCCAGTTCATGTGACACGCTGCGTAAGCAGGAACATGATAGTCAATAGCTCTATTCAGTAGCCAACATTAAATCTGTACCCCTAATGCAAACAATGAATTCAAAGGAAAAATGATGGCAGAAGTGAGTAGATCTATACTTTCTCATCAAAGTAAAAACCAAAAGAAAAAAAAAAAAGCACTGTTTTCTTAGCATGAGACTATATTTAAAGAAAGGAATCAATTGCCTTTCTCAGGACAACTAAGTACTTTAGAACTTTTTTTTTTTTTTAACAAAAAGCCTGCTTAAATGAAGCAGAATCCTGAAAAATAAACTACAACTTGGATAGACCGAGTAAAATATTTGCCAACTGTAACTATGGAGGTGGCTAAACTGCAAAAGAATATTTTCAATATGCTGCTGAATTACTGAACTACTGGGAAATGTGGTGTTTATGGAGGACTGTGCTCCCACTGGGATATAATTGCATCAAATGGTCACTGCAATTAATTTCATTCATTACTTTTTGTCTCAAAGAAAAATGGTGACCGCTGCTGCTTCCAAGAAAGTCTCACTTAATTTTAGAAGAACAACAGCTAGCTCGCCCTGATGAAAAAAAAAAAAGTTATGAAATTCAACCAGCAACCAGAAAATACTCCCTACCCTCAGCTTGGAACACGTTGCTTGCCAAATCACTAGAGCTCTATTAAGAAAGCATTAGCCAGTAAGTCAATGCCTTAAAAACTAAAGATATTGTCACATTTTCAGGGGAGGCTCAGATTTTAATCGGCGCGTCGGTCACCGCCCCAGCAGCGCTGCTGCCCCGGCCGCCCGCC
>NW_010515463.1:0-36300 GCF_000687285.1 Phaethon lepturus
CAACCCCTACGGTTCTGTGATTCTGTGAATGTAAACAAGGTGGGAGAAAAGGAGGTGAAATGATTTTAGAAGAGCCATGCAGTCAGGTCAGGATTAGAAGGAGACGACAATTCAGCTTTGAGGTCCTGTGCCCTGATGTGTTTGCATTGCTTTCACAACAGCACCGTACTGCAGCGGGCTTGCATGGCACTTCATGATGTATTCTTTAGGGGACATTTTGTTTCCTAGTCTGACAAATTCAAGGTATCAGCTGACTATTAATACTTATGTTTTTGCTTTGAGCATATATTATACAGCTAATATAACCTCATGAGTTTCTGAAAGCATCAGTCTGCTTTGATGTCACTTCGCAGGAGAAAAATATTGCAAGGTTTATCGTGATGTTTATCCAGGTTTATCCAGTCCTACACTGTGCTTTCCTTGAACCACAGATGCAATGCTAAGAAAATTGAAAGCCACAGGTGGCATTAAGCTGGCAAAAAAGGAAAAGTTGCCTCAAAGTTATTAAATATCCTTTCCCATGTCCTAGCTGTTATTTCATAACTTGCCTTGTCTGAAGCCCCAGATAACCCCCCCTTTTTCCTCACCTCTAAACCTGCTTTGCTACTTTAATTAGGTAGGCAAATGGGGAGAACAAATTCTTTGCTTGGCCCAGTATAGTCTATATGAGTCAGCCTTACTTCATTTTCTTGAGCAGAGGGAAAGCAAAGATAAAAATCAAGTGGCTCAAGATAAATATTTGTTTGCAGCGATTTAACATGCACTGTGAAAATTGCTTTCAGAAAAGGAAAATGGAAATTGTTTTGAAGGACATATGTCAATGAGTTTCAGACCCACTTGTGTGTACTTTCATTAATAAAAATCTCCTGGTACAAACACCCATGCACCAGTGTGCAAGCGGCTGCTTCGGAGTAGCTATTAAGCAGAAACCTTCAATCCCTTCAGCTTTGTGGCTGATCTAACTCACTCGGATTTCTACACCTGCCACAGCTTCCCACATAATTTTTGTTTCATTGCTATAAATAAGTATTGCGTCTGGGAGTGTGAGGGGAAGGATGAGAAAGCAGCATTCCCTTGGCAGGTTCTTGTTTATGAAAAGCAAAATACTGTAATTGTTAATTCCAGTGTGTATGAAATGTAAAAAAACCCCAAAATCCAAACACGTGCTTATAACCAGAAAAGCGTAAATTCAACTCTTATCACCTCATTATCTTTGTTCACTGCTTTATGAAGGCTACTCTGTGAGGTCAAAGAAAGCATCCAAGGCAAGATGGGAAAGCATGATTATTTAAATTGGGCTTTTTCACCTCTAGATTAACTACAGATTGCTAAAAGTGAAAGGGGAAAAGAGTTTTCCTAACTTTTTGTAGCATTACTGTGAATGTGGTTTACGGGGAATATGTTTTGTTACTTATCACTGATGCCAGCTCATTTAAGGGAAAGACTAAAGTGCTAGGAGGGAAATAACATCGATATTTAGTGTTTCTCACATCTAGTATAAATTTCAGGAATCGGGGCTTTCAAAAAAGCTCTAGGGGGTAATATGGGAAATTAAGGGAGAAACTGAAAGCCTATGTTGAAACCTGTTAGATTTTGATCGGTTGTTTCTTATTCAGTCCATGTTCTGTAAAGGAGGATGAGTCAAAGAAAAATGAGATAAGCACCATAAGATTAAAATCTGAAGTTCTGGTTTCAGTCCCAAACACGAATTCAAATTGCTGCATTCGGTGCTGCCAAGTTCAAGCTTTCAAAATTGCTAGTCAGACCCCAAATATCACAAGTCACCTAAAAATGTGAGATGCCAGAACATAGGAGAGGTTGCCTTTTAGCTTTACTTTAAACCTTTCTTTGGGACACCTTTTTCAAACCCTTCTCTGCTCTTCCCTTGGCCAGAACCTTCCTTAAATAATCAAAAGTGTGTTGCTCTAAAATATTTGGTCTGTACGAAGAAATTGTTGTGAGAATCCATTTTTACACACTAAAGTCAGCAACCGTTGCTATCTGACTTCTTCCTAACTGGTTGTGAGTAAGGACTCAGTTTTCAGGTACATCAACTGTCTGTTTCCACTTTTCTCTTCAATTCTGTAGTTTCATTCAGTTCTTACAGATAATCTTCAGAGCAAGCTAGGAAGCTCCCTCAGCCTTGAGTTTGTGTCCAGAGCCTTCCAGGGTGAGTTCAAGGCTCCTTATGAAACCAAGGAACAGATTTGTAGAAGAGATCCTAGACGTGGCCCTGGAATTGATATAGGAATATGAAATTAAGAGTTGTCGTTCCAGTCTCTAACACTTAAATTCGTATGCAACCCTGGGCTCCATCAGTTTCTGTTGTCAGTCTGGCCTCTCAGCTAGGTATTTCAGGACATCGGACTGTCATGAGACTGTGCTTCTCTTCTACAGCATTCAGTGTATCCCATTTAGCAGTGACAAAATATAAGTAGTGCTAAAATCATCGTAATTACTTACAGGTTATACACGGTGCGGACATTTTATCCTTGCGGTCGTCATATTAAAATTGTAATTGTTTTAAAATATGTTGAGTGTTAATCTAAACTATTCCTCCTTAAAGTAAAAAAATAGAGCTTTGTTTAAACAAAGTACACGCTCTTTTGCTGCAAATCTGAGAAAATGGTTTCTTTATTAGGAAAATGTTTTCTTTATTTCTATTTCTTCATTGTTCTCTTAGGATTCTGTTAAATCTCAATGGAATAGCTGGGGAAACAGAACGTAAATTGATTAAGATGAGAAAATAGCACTAAGGTACCAGCATGGGCAAGCAAGAAGACTACTTAGCCCACGGGAGTTTCACAAAGCCTGTATCAGCCCCCCCATAGCTTCATGAGCCAAGGCAGTACAAGTGGAACCATTTAACAAAACTGCCACTTTTACAAAACACAACGCTGGATTCTTGTAGGCATGCTTGAGGAATTTGATTTGATGTGGACTAAAGCATTTAATAACAGCCATCACCGTAAATATCTGTAATTTCTTCCCAAGTCTGTATCGCAAAAACTTTGCTTTTAGTTATGACTGCGCCCTTGCATTACTCTTCAGAGAGTGACGCAATGTTTGACTCTACCTAACAGGCGCGGCGTGCCCTCCGGCTTGCTGTTGCTGAAGGCGTCTCACTTCCACGATGTGCCTCTCTTTCCCCCGACCTTGTCCTGGTGCTCATATTACTGTGTGGGTCTTCACCTTCAAACCCTAAACTCCTGCTCTGGGGGAGGAACTAAGAGTCCCTGTATTTCCTTGCTGACAGGGCTGGTGTATTCCTGACTCTCCTTGAATTTTCAATAAAAAGAATAAGACCTAGGTGTTTAAGAGAGAATGCTGGAGTTTCTACGTGTTACAGGATGGTTAAAAACAGCTGAGAACTCTTCCCTTATTATAGAACTGGATTCAGAGGTAGGTGTTAGCTGTTAATTCCCAGAGGGTTTCAAAGTGACCTCTGCTGCACTTCCACATAATCTATTTGGTTTAGATAAAAATGAAATTGCACAGGAGTCGTATCAAATGCACCTGCCTACTGGACTTGCTCCAACATATCAATGTTTTTCTTGGTCTGAGGAGCCTACACTGGAGACAGGGCTTCAGAGGTGGCCTCAAATGCCTAACAGAGGGGAAGAACCACTTCCCCTCTTGGGAAGTGATAGCAAGGGCTAAGCAGCAAGTAAGCAAACAACAAGGGCTATGCTCTTGCTGACACAGCCCAGGATGCAGCTGGCTTTCATTGCTGCAAGGGCACACTTGGCTCATGTTCAACCTCCTGCCAGCCAGGACTTCTTCTGTGAAATTGCTTTCCAGCCAGCTGCCCCCAGCCTGTTCTGTTGCATGGGATTAGTCTATCCCAGATCCAGGACCTTGCATTAGCTTTTGAGATTTCTCATGAGATTTGTCTCTTTATACATCAGCCTTGTGCTCCTGCCTATCAACTGTTGCCTACAGACTGGTATCTGTCAATACGCTGAGGTTGTGCTACATTGCAGTGTCCGGGTTCTTAATAAAGATATTTAAAGTACCGGTGCCAGTATTGACCCCTAAGGGATGCCACTATGGACTGGCTGCCGGTGGGACTTCATACCACTGGCTGCAACCCTTGGAGCCGGGCAGGCCAGCCAAATTTCCATCCACCTATCAAAACCATATTTCAGCAATTTGATTATATGGTTATTGTGTGAATCTGCAAAAAGCCTTGGTATAGTCAAGGTGAGAAAACAGCCATTCCTCCCCTCTAGTCAACAGAACCAGTCACTTCTTCATAGGTCATCAGGTTGGTCAGATCCAACTTGCCTGTTGTTGAATGTAACCTGGATGTTCCCAACCATTTTCTTTTTCTTCTTGTACTTGTACATGATTTCCAGGAGGATTTTCTCCATAATTTTCCTTGGAACCAAAACTGGTCAGTAGCTCCCTGCATCCTCACAAAAGGATAGTTTCCTTTTTCTGCTCATAAGGAACTAAAGGAAACTTCAGCTATTATTCAACTGTTACACTTAGCAGCAAATGCATAGGAAATCGTATAGTTTCACTACTTGCTGCACCTATGCAGTAGATAACATTATGTATGTGTTCAACCCTGGGAACAAGGGCTTGATGCTCTGGCTCTGTATTTACCAAGATTGCAGCCTGACTCCCTGCGTCATTGCACGCTGCCAGGTCTGTTGGAGCTGAACTTTGCCTGAAAGCAGCCTGATGGGTGTGAATCTGGGCTCCAGCGGTCTCTTCTGTTGTAGAGCAGCACTACATGGAAATGATCAGACCAAAAGTCTTGTACTGCTGTAGAACCTTCATTAGTTCTTCTAAATATATGGGTGAACACTTAATTTTTTTTTTCCCTTGCTGCAATCTTGTTGTACTCATTGCTTTCTTAAGCAGCTTTGTAATAGGAAGCAATGCCCTTAATGTCGTCTAAACTGCCACCTTACACATGCAGCAGCTCTCTTCATGCCAGAGCCACAGGGCCACATTCAGTTGCATTGCAGGTGGTTTCACGTCCCAGTTAAACCAGTTGCCATCATCTTCTGACCCTGAATCATTTAAGTTTGGGCGTACTTTAAAAATGGTGATTAATGAAGTTAATTATAGATCGTCGTAGGCATGGGGTGCAAACTCATCTTCCACCAGATCATCCTCACCTGTTGGTAATAGTTTAGGGACCTGAAGCTTTTCGACTTTTCAAAGTGGGCTCTCGAAGGGCTCCTGGTGATTTTGCACAAGTCTTTAATGCCTTGTATCGTCCTCACTGTAGTTCAGTACTGTGGCAGTCATTCAAGAGGATTTGGAGAGGGAAATTGGGCCTTTCAGTCATTTTATCCAAAGATAATGAAGATGTATTCAGCTCCTGGCAGCTGAAGTACAGGGGAAGGACTTGTAATTATTCTGAACATATTTTTCTTTTTCCCTCAGAAACAAGGTCAAGAGAGATTATTGTTTTATTAAATTGTTCTTTACTCATCCTTGAAGTAGTCTCAAGTCATCACAACGGGAATACGTCTGAGTTCAAAGAACAGAGAAAGAGGAGGAAAAGCAGTCAAGGAGGAGCTTTCTAGGCTTTCACCATGGTAATTTCACAAATGCCGTTTTACAATTCATCTATTGTCCTCAAAATAGCTCTAATGTACTTTACAGTTTGCACAGCGAGCAGGGGAAAAATGTATTAATCACAATGCAATGAATCGCTGGCTCCTAGATTAAAAAGAATAGAAGCTAGAGACTCTGAAAGACACACGGGGAGAAACTAACACTCAGATATACTGAAGACAGTATTAAAGTAATCTATTACTTTCAATCAAGTAAGATCCAAAAGTCCAAATCAAACTCAGGTCTTTCTTGTGTAAATTGCTGAGAAGACGCACACAAGGAGACGGGGCATGGTCTCAGTGAAACACACAGAGGCAGGTGTTGTTTTAATGCACAGATACAGTATTTTGAACTTATTAATGCATATGCAACTCACGAACTTCTACAGTAAGCAAGAGGCCATAAATGCAGCAGCCAGTGTCTGCTGGAAAGAACCCATCTGAGTTCTTCTGCTCTTTCATATGGGATTTGTAGTCACGCTAAACCTCAAGCCACGCCAGTGATCTCCAAAATAATACGCTGCTGCCTCCATAGACACACAGATACCACCTTGGCAGTCGCCGTCTGGTGCCAAGTTCTGAAGCTTCATATCTTCAATGTCCTCTGCAACCACGGTAAGATAGACTTTTTTCAGAAAGAGAAGGCAAAAACAAGATTTCTAATGAAACGGAGAATTAGCAACACAAACATGAAAATAGAAAAGCTTTTCTCTGTACCTCAGTTTATGCAACAGCAGGCACAGATGACATTTGCTCAAATGGTTAATTTTCCTCGCTGCTCCAGGCTGCAATTAAACTGGCTTTAACTATCATTGGCTTAAAAATGCCTTAGCTCAAGCTTGAACTGACAGCACAAATTTCTGCTCTCCAATCGGAGACAGAACAGATTTTAATAACTCCCTAGAGTCAAGTAGTAAATACATAGTATTCTATGTCTTTTTAGATGGCCTTTAATAAGGCATTTTAATACAAATATTTTTATTTTCATTTTAGCTTTATTTAGAATTAAAAAACAAAGCAAGCAAACTGTGAATAGGTGCTAAAAAAAATTCAAGTACAAACTGTATGTTAGCACCAAAGTAATGCTAATAAATATTTACTCCTTAGGTGGTAAACCAGAGAAAGTTATCTGTAAAAAACCCACCGCCAGCCTGGACAGGAAACAGCTGTGTATCCATGAAATACTGTGGGATTACTGCCATCTTCTGGGCCATGAAACAAAGGCACATCAATACTAAACGAAATCCTTCCACTTGCAACAACAACAGACGAGGTTTAGGGTTTGAGATGCAGAATAAGCAGAAATTCTTGAGGGCTGACTCATTTGCCCATGTTTTCTTGTACATATCCCATTCCAGTTCTTCACCGTTTACATATTTGACTCCTAAAAACTAGGTGAACATCATTTTATAAGCACAGCAAAATTACACTTCTTTAAGTTGTGGGGAAGATAGTTGTAAGCGCTTGTTGCATTCGACTTCTGAGAAGTCTCTCAGAGGGATTGTATGGGAATAGTGTCATTTTTTTCATTTATATCATACTGATTGGAATGGCTTGTCATGATTAGGGCTTACTGAAGTACTGTTATATGTTATACAAACATATAATTCAGTAGATGTATGTCTGTGTGATGCATTTTGTGGTAACTTTATTGCATATTTCAGGCTTTTTCTGCTTTGGGAAGGACTCCAAGCGGTGAGAGAGTTGGTTTTTTTTCTTTTAACTTGCAGCGTGTTCCATGGGCTTGTTTATCCCATAGATTGATTGTGAACAGAAAAACTTGTCATAGGAGTTCAAAACTCAGTATATAAGCTATGAGTGGTTTTGTCTTGGCTGACAACAAAGAATTGTTCGGTGTTTCATCATAGGAGCATAATTCATGATCAGGAGGCAAGTAAAAAGAAATCGTATAGCACCAGGCTTCTCAGGGACAGGTTAGACTTTAGAACCACAGAAGATAAACACTTAATAAAAAATAAATAAAACTAAAATAAAGAATTAAGTAGGACTCTTGCTTCTCCCGAGCGGTCAATCACTCCTTTTCAAAACAAACAGCAGCTCCCGCCCAGCCTTAGGGTCTTGAACAGCCGCCTGCTAGATTAGGCTGCTTAATGTGTACACCTGATATTGACGGGATATAACACTTCTGCCTACCCTCTTAAATATTAGCTTGTGGCATAGCTAAACTTGGGATGGTTTATTTGCTTTGCCCGTTTCTCCCCAGTCTCTCTTCATGTTGGACGTCTCACAGCCCGAAATTACAACTGACTCCTGGGCTGTTTTTTGCAGGACAACGCAGGCAAACAGGGACAAAACGTTCCCTGTTCAACAACTCTGCCCACTGGGGATGCGTGGCAGGAGGAAAACGGCAGCCGGCAGCCCACAGCCCAGCAAGACCCATGAGATTGCAGGTGGCCTTTGGGGCAGGGCTACCAAACGCACGTCAGGCGAGTTGTGCAATGCCTGGCGCCCTGCCTCGGGCTCATCTTTGCTGTTAATGCCCAGGCATCAGTCCCGTTCCTCCGGAGGCTGACTGCTCCTGTGAGAAACCGCTGTACCACCGCCCACTCACCGCCTCTCGCTCGTAAAGGCGATCTTATACTCTCGGCACGGCTGAGAGTATCAGCCCTCAGCTGAAATAACCCCATGTCTTGAAGAAGTCCTCCACGCTCAGGTGAGACGGCAGAGGAAAGATGCTACGGAGTCTTCAGGTAATCTGGAGGTGAGTTTATGATAACTGGCAAGTGAAACATACCACTCTTTAATAAACAATTAAAAAAAAAAAACACAACCAAAATCTGGGGCAAGATCTGTGCAGCATTTAACTGTTACTAAGGACCCATTCTGTTAAAAATCCCAGTACATTTCTTTTCTTTATCACGCCACCTAAAATAAGATACAACCCAGCAGTTCTGAGTGAGGTAGTTTATTAGTTACCTGAGGTAGTTTCTATAATATGAAACTCATTTTTATGATATCCCAGGGTTACATCACACTTGATAAGACGACTTTAAATGTTTATTACTATGACAATCCAGAGAAAACAAAATCTGTGTTTCATGCTTCTCCTTTTGGCACATGATTTAGTAGAAATTTTGTTTAATATTTGTAATTCTGCATTTATACTACTTGCTCCATTTTTAACTATGTTGAATTGGGATGGTTTAACATGAGAACCTTGTCAAAAAGCGAAAAAAAAGTTGCCATCAGTTTTTATGCTAAGCACTGATTTTGCTGGTAGTTAACAGTATTTTGCAGAGTGCAGGTTCCATAAAACTATGGAGACAATCTGTCATCTGTCAGCAAGTGTTATCCAAGTTATGTTGTTGCCTAAGAAACATGAAATACAATTTAAATAAGTGTGGCAGTGTAAATTATTTATTGACTTGTTACCTTTGAATCTGACGCAAAACTGTTCTCTAGAATCCAGTATTAGTATTTCAAACAGCTACTACTATGTTGGCACCATTGCTGTTTCCAGGGAGGAGGGGTGTTCATTGCTTCAGGCTGCCCCAACATCTTCTCTTGTCTTTGCAAAACAAAGTTATTTCTCACTGTGCTTCTGTTTCCGAGTGGAAGACATACAGTCTATGAGATCATTTAGGTATGACCTTTGAGCTGTTCGTAGGAGTATAGTGCATGGCACAAGTGTGCGTAAAAATATGCCTGCTCCTAGAAAGCCTTCTGTGTTCTAAAAATGCTGAGATGCACATTTAGTGCAAATAATAGCAAATTGCTCTGAAGGTATAGAAGTTGTATCACATAGGTATATCTGCTAATTTTGAAATACCTTATTTAGAAGGATTATGCAATATCTGATGCAGAGAAAAAATCCTCCTGTGGCAATATGCAACATTTCTCCATTCTAAATATGTATATTCATATTGCCCACATCTTTCTTCTCATTAATGAAGTTCGGCAATTTGTGACAGCATAGAAAGAGAATTCATTATATTTAGCAACAGAAAACTCATTTCTCATTGTTCTAGTGCCAAGCAGCTGCAATGAAATTGCCTAAACCACTATATCACAATTCCTCACCATTGTGGTTCTTCAGGTCACCCTCAAGGGTCTTCAATTTCTTTATGTTCACAGCTTGGTAACTGGTAATTTTCAGAATCAGGGAATATAAGGAAGCTATATATTTTTATTCTGAGGAGGATTTTTGTTATTTGAGAAGAAATAAATCTGTCAGTTTGAAAATATGAAAAATCAGAAGCCTGACTGTAATAATCACAACAATGTCATTGCCAATTTTGTTTAGCAAACTTTGGAATGAAAATTTTCTGCATGAAAAAGAAACCTCCCTTCTCCCTGAAAGAAATTGTCCATGTGCAGGGGATATTGAATTTTTAGTTCAATAATCAATGGAGTTTAAGAATAAGTTATGTTCATAAGGCTGAAAGGCATCCAGCATTATTTTTCCTTAAAAAGTTAATCAGTATTCTTGCTGCTGCCAACTTCAGTGGGCTATGCTAGTTAAAATGAAAGAAAATTAAGTCATTTTCTCTATATATGAAATGGTCATATGCTTTGTATACAAGTATTATATTGCCCCTCACTACAAGAAGGACATTGAGGTGCTGGAGTGTGTCCAGAGAAGGGCAACGAAGCTGGTGAGGGGTCTGGAGCACAAGTCTTATGAGGAGCGGCTGAGGGAACTGGGGTTGTTTAGCCTGGAGAAGAGGAGGCTGAGGGGAGACCTTCTCGCTCTCTACAACTACCTGAAAGGGGGTTGTGGCGACGAGGGTGTTGGCCTCTTCTCCCAAGTAACTAGTGATAGGACGAGAGGAAATGGCTTCAAGTTGCGCCAGGGGAGGTTTAGATTGGATATTAGGAAAAATTTCTTCACTGAGAGGGTGGTCAGGCATTGGAACAGGCTGCCCAGGGAGGTGGTGGAGTCGCCATCTCTGGAAGTGTTCAAGAAACGTGTGGATGTGGCACTTCAGGACATGGTCTAGGGGACATGGTGGCGCTGGATTAATGGTTGGACTTGATGATCTTGAAGGTCCTTTCCAACCTTAGTGATTCTGTGATTCTGTGATTAATAATTGAGGAAATGTGACAATAGTATAGAATTCAGTTGAATTCCTTAAGAATGACTTCACATACTTGCTTTGGGCTCTGCAATGAGATGAAAGAAGGGTTTCCTTTTTATCTGACTTTATTTCCACTGAACATGTATTTCCTAATTCTTTATCAGTGTATGACCTGAAATGAAGAAACAAATTTTTCTGTTCCAGTTAAAATTTTGCTATTAGTGGAAAAAATTTCTGAATATGAAGACCACAATTAAAAGCAGTGAAAACATAGATAAATAACATGTTGAAGATCAAACTACTTCATATTTATTCACTTCGCTACCCAAACCCTCCAAAGTTTGCCATTTCCATATGTTCTCATTGAAAAACTAATCTGTTTTATCATCATGGTAAATATAGACAATGCAAATTGATTCACAAATTTAGTCATTTATGACATAAGTCATAGTCTTATGACATCATACTGCCATGGCGTCATAAGAGCATCAGTTTTGTGCTTTGCTGTGTCCTTGCCTGTGCAGCCTGATCAGCTCAGCCCTGCTGGGGCTTGCCTTCCCCCGAATTCTCTGCCCCTGGCTCTGGGTCAGCACCTTCAGAGCCTCAAGGCTCTTGCAGGGGAGGGCAGGAGAAGATCTCTGCTGCTCCTTCCACCCCTCGATAACACGTTCCAGCAGGGAGAGCCGTGGTTCCACAGAGGAGGTTACACTGGTGAGGTCACTCCACCAAGGAGGAAGACGGTGAGATAAAAAGGAGAATTGCCTCGAGTACTGCTTTGTGCTACCATCTATCGCCTGCTGTTACCTTCCCAGAAAAATCAGATCTTCTGAGGAATATTTGTATTAGTGAGGAAGGTGAGAGGACGCTGCCTAAAAGCATCATTCAGCATAACGAGTCTAAGGGCAGGACTGATCCCTCTCAAACTCAAAGCAGTTTTAGCATTTCCATACTGTATTGGATTTACCGGTATAAGCTGTTCTTTTAAAAGTCCATTCTGAGTTTGGATTTTCTTCTAGTATGAATGGGTGGGTTTCAGTCCAGAATCAGGGATGTGATTTCTTAACACAGTTTGAACAGATTTTTTAACCCCTCTGGATGTCTGCTGTGGCTTTGAGAACCGCTTATGCTGGTGTTTGCCTGTAATGTACACACAGAGCTTCAACCCAGCCAGTTACCAGTTCAGTGTAAACATAGCCAGGAAAAGCTGTATGTTATCAGCAGGGTTTTTTTCCAAGCTGAAGTTTTGCAGGAGAAATCCAGTCTGTCAAGGGCTAATAAAATGAACTACAGAGATATTCTCCCATGCACACACATACAAAAGCCCAAATCAGAAGCTATATCCACGTGGGGGTTTTCTTTGTTATACATCTGATATATATATATATATATGAATATCATCTGATATATATATGTCTGTTATATACTTGATATATATACTGAAGGGAGGGGCAACCTCACTGATCGAGATAATCCTGGATCAATCATAGAACAAGGTTTTATGGGACATGCTAATCATACCGCTAGACCAGTAGGAAAAAAGTATGTTCATGGTGCACCTACAGATCCACCAGTGCATCTGGTCTTAGCCCCTGCATTACAAAATATAGACAAGTCTATATAAGCAAACGTATGTTTTCTTGGACTTTCTCTATGGCTATGAAAAGATATAGGTCTTTTTTAAAGCAACATCTTTTATAATGTATTTTTTGTTGTCAGTAGTTAACTGGTTGACTGTTTTTCTTAATTATTTTAATATTTTAATATCTATTTTAAAAAATCTTATCACCTTTTTAAAAATATGAATGTGATACTTTTATATCTCTGAAAACGGTATAAATTGAGATGTTAATGGTTTCACATCTCTGTTACTGATACTTATACTAGTAAAATCTGGCATTTTTGTCTGAGTGATGTGCAGCTCAAGAACAATGACTATTGTGTGTCATGGATCATTACTGTATTTATCTGAGGTTTTTATAGTTACAAATTTCCAGTGTTTCTCTGATAAAACCTAGTTCAGGGGAGTTACAGTGCTGAATAACTAATTTTCATCAGTCTGGGATGTAATAAATCGTGCTTTCAGGAGAATTTTTAAAGACATTGTATTTTTAATTTTAAAAGAACTATCACTGTATTTCAGAGATCCTGCTATGCTGAGCAGTTGTGTAGTTCAACGGGAAGCTTTCGAGATCACGCGTAACTGGATTTTAATGCCTACTCTGCAAGAATTGTGTAAGTGGCCATTAATGTCAGTAAAATACAGACTGGGAGATGGCATAGCTGTAGCTGAGAAGTGTAGCAATAATCACTAAATCTTTGCAGTATTTAATTTCAAAAAGCCTGATCTGAGAATTAAGTGGTTAAACTGCTGCTGCTGTTTTGGATGTTGTTTTATCAGAGTCCCAAGACTACTACTTTATAGGAAAGTGAACTGCATGTCTGCCCCCTTCTCGCTACTCTCCAAAAAATCCTGTAAACTGGCTGGCTCAGCGTACGAGGAAACAGGTAAGCATGCAAATACGTATCAGGTCACTAGATGTCCTCCTCCAACAGATTTTCTTCTCGTTCTCCCTTAGCAAACTGGTATTCTTCTCTTCAAGAAGACCTACAACCATGTCCAGCACTAAAAGATCGCCAGTGCAAATCCACGCAGTCGCCAACGACCTGCGCCCGCAAAACAGCCTCAAGGTAGGTCAGAGCTCTGCATTTATGAAATATATTTTTTTTATTACGCACAGATTAGGCCTTTAAGGGATGAAGAGGAAATTTCTGTCACAGAGAGTGTTGCAGAAGCAGGGCTGCTGGGAAGCCCTGCTCACCTCTTGTTGGTGACTTACAAAAATTTGGAGTGCTTAGATATCCAAGACCGACTGTGAGTAATATTTTTTATTATCTCTGTGCGCTGGTTATATGGTGGTTTCTGTGCTTAGATGCATAAACTCTCAAGATAATTCCTTACCTGGGTGTTACATGGCCACTTTCCCTTCTGTTTTTTCTTGCTGAGGAAATGCAGGCTTTTGGCTTATTAGAATTTCCCAGAATGTGCTGTCTGAATACAGCCATATTCCTGTAGAATGTGAATCCCTGCCACTAGAAATGGATAAATACCCATAGTTAGCTAATGACAGCAATCTATAGGGCCTCTTGCAGGCATAGTAGCTGGGACAGCTTTCCTGCTGCAATCCAGCAAGCCCAGTTGGCACTGGTGGCTTGGAGGCACCTCTGGTAACTGGAAGGGGTAAGGCATAGGATGGGGAAGGGAGCGATGCCTGAGGGAAGCCAGTGGGGAGGAAGGGAGGATGAATATTCATTGGGCTTTTCCCAGGACCTACAACAGTTCCTGACTCTCTTGTCACGAGTCATTGAAATTGCGCACGCTTCTTGCACGCTGTATTACTCAAAAATGGTTTTACATGCTGATGGTACCAAAGAGCACCAAAGTAATAACCGCCGTCATGTACCAGTAGTTGAGAGGCATGACTTGAGAAATTGAAGTGTACTGTGGAGCCAGAGGAAGAACGATATTTTAAATGGTTTTTTTGTTCTTCCTGGAACATTGTTATTTCTGGTACTGAGGGCTGGGACGCTGCGCTGGCACACCATGTAAACAGCATGTCCCAACAGCTTACAGCTTCGGCAGAGAAGCAAGGAAAGTCAAGACAGAAGACGGCCGGCTACAGTTTAAAAAAGGCTACAGGCTTTTTGGGTGTTACTTATAGAAAGGCACAGTAGGGAGATTTTTTTAAGGCAATGAAGAGCCACATAAGATTTCAGCAAGCTGTTGACATTGTTGAGTTTCCAATAAATAACACAAGATTTTACGGGGATTTGCTAGGATGTGATTTTCAGATCATTATGTGTAGTTTCATTACATGTCCTAACATACATCTTCATAGTTCATAACTGTCTGCAATAGGTATGTAGGCAATATCCATGTTTATTGTAGGGTGAAACTTATTCCGAACAGATTAAACAAACAGCTTAGAGCCTATAAATGAATGAAACAAGATAAAAACATCAACCATGATTCAGGATTTTCAGGAAAAAGTAACAACCAGTCTTAAGAGAGTATAAACTGTTACAGAATTGCACAATTTGAATGTGGCTTTTATTCAAGGATCACTCTACTGATCAGAGAATAAAAGGGGATAGAGATGCTCATTAGCATCCAGGAAAATGTCCTGCAAGAATCTTGAAAAGGCCAGGTGAGTGAGCAACAGGAATTGATCCTGGAAAGAAAGGAAAAGAATGGGAAGAATCTGTGTAAATTTGTGCATGAGAGATAAAATTAATTTGAAGAATCACAAAGCTTTTAGTTAAAGAAATTAGAATTTTGGTGATTCATCATTTGCAGCATAGGCTTTTAAGAAACAGTCTATAAAGCCTGACCTTAAGTAAACTCTATATAAATGAATCTTCTTACCCCAAATATAGCACTAGTTCCTGAACTGTTACTTGTCAATATCCTATAAAATTCATGCAATGAAACATAGATCCTGCAGTGTATATGAAAATCTCCCCAACCAATCCAATGAACCTGCTACGGAGTAGAGGTGAGCCATGAAAAGGTCTACTCAAAAGCACATTGTAATAAATCTGTGTACTATCACGGATTTTAGTTTTGAATCACATATTTTTAGTTTTACTATATTTTTATTATTTCAATCAATTCAATAGCTTGTATCATACCATGTCCTTCACTGACAGATTTAGGGATTCACACACTCATGTTTTGTCAACACTGAACTTCAGTCATTGCTTTGTAGCATTAATCACTCCCTTACTTGTTATAATTAGAGTGAGGAATAAATAAGTATTTACTACAATAAAAAAGTATTTTACCTTCTTCATCTGTTGTAGTCTTCATCCACTTGTGTCTTTTCAGCCTTTCTGAATAATTAATCACACAAGCAGGTCATAGTGTGGTCCCTAGTTTCTTCATTTTTTCCCATAGCTGCCAGGTTCTTAAATATTTCTGTAACGCTCTTAGCACTCCCTAGCAGCTAAAACAAGACTTAGTTTCCATCTGCCTGCTCTTTACATTTTAGAACAAAGCTTGTTATCAGAATGAAATAGTTCCTAGCACCAAAGTCTTTCAATTGCGTCATCTCAGACACCAGTTCTGAACCAGCCAGATAATTTTCTTGGCTTCTACTTGTTCCTGTTTAGCAGAATCACGGAGCGGTATTACAAAATGTCGAGTCTGTAGTGCAAAGGTTCTCAACAGCCAATTTACTGAAAATAAGCAGCACAGCAGCACAGCGAAACACATCACAGAAATCACGTGTGTGGTTGCGCTGTTTGTTTCACTGGTTTTAGCCTGTTGAGATATGACAGCATATTTAGAAAGTCAAGGTATATTTCCTTGGCAAGGAAGCAGAGCATTCTGACTGTAAAACACTGCACTGTTTTTTATATCAAATAAGACTTTTATTTTCTGATCATATTTCTTACTTGAATTCATTAGTGTTCTAAGAATAAAATGACCCGAGTATTTTGTTACTTGGGTTGATGGTACAACTTGGAGTTGGGCAGAAATGTGTGCATAGCCAGCTTATTTACCAAGGGAAACATAAAGATTTTGAGGAAATGGAAACTGTTGAAAAAAGTTTACCAAACTGGAAATACTTTCAACTGAAGTAGCAAATAATGTCCAAATATTTTGTTTGACTTCTAAAATATAACTTTAAAAAATTACATTGTATATCTTTGTTGCTAAAATAAGTGAAGAGAATAAGCCAAAACCCAGCAAAACTTTTTATATTGGGTTGAATAACATCCACTGTATAATTTCTTGCTCCAAAAGGATAAATATTATCTGAGAACTGCTTTAAATTGACTCTGCCTTCTTTGTTTGGATTTTTTATTTGGTCTACTACACAGGCAGTACTAATTAATGCTAGATATTGTGTTATGCTGGGACTTCATAGGAGCCTCACTGTTGTGTTTTGTATTTCCTAGACTTTACTGGTCTGATCTCCATGCTTTTATTCGGGGGACAATTCCCTCTGAAGTCAAAAGAGATATTTCTCAAATTAAAGGATGCAGGGTAGGTACAAGTCCATCACAAATGGACTTCCTAAATGGGAAGGTGACCAACATACTCTTGTAGCCAAAGAGTATGCACTGGAATACAGGTGCTGGTATAACTTCTCCAGGTAAATACTCTAGTTTTGGATAAGCATGAGGGGGTGTGTTTGCTTGTTTTAGAATATCCCTTTAGAGGGATAATATCTGTTGTTAGATATAATTCACATGTGGAAACCATACAGACGAACTCATTTAACAAAGGGGAGCTCCAGCAGATAGTGACTTGTAACCGTACAAGATAATAAATCAAAATGGTATGGATGCAGTGGGGATCCAGAATGTACTTGCATTTCATGCAAATGTTTGGGTGGAAAACAAAGGGTTCTGATGGGTAAGCCTTGTCTTAAATAAAGCAAGCTTATGATTTCTAAGATTCATTTAAAAGTTAGATTTTTTTTTTGCTGACTTCAAGCCTCCAGGGTACCCATGAAGTACTGCCTGAGAACAGGCAGATGATGTCCACCAAGCTTCCAGGAAAACAGATGTTTTATCATGCCAGTTTTGTCATCGGTTATTTCAGTGTATTAAACCAGTGATGGATCTCAGCTGAGTGACTAAGGCCTAACACTGGAATCATCTGTATGCTAGCTATCCAGTGATGAGAACTTTTTGATAGGGAAATGATGAATAGATCACAAACTTCAATGTGGAAAGTGAGGTTACTGCATTCATGCACCAAAAGCCTACCAAAAGTGTCACGTTGCATCAGCATACCAACAATCAAAGCTTACATGGTCAAAATGGTCAAGCGTAGCAGAGCCTTACGACTTTTTCTACCTGACTAAATTATGCGAGACATCATGCGGAGTGCAGGGTATACTTCGACCATAACTGACCGCATACCTCACATTATTGACTTGCTAGAAGAAAAGCTGTTGTACAGACAGGTCAAAGTCTGCCCTTGATTTTTCCTTCTATCACTCTATCTAATTCAGTGGATGGTCATACCTATGGCAAAATTTTACTCGTCGCTTTGCATAAAGGGCTTCTTTTTGAAAAATGATGTTGGGGAGAAGAAAAAGATGAACTTAAGAATTTTTTTTCTAGAAACAATGTTTTCCATATTTACACAACTGAGACATTAATGGATGTTGGATATGTGGACAAAAATATTTGAATACATTTTTAGTGTAATCTCACAAAGGCATGCTTTGCAGAAAGAAAGAAACCTTGCGAGGTATCAGATACTTGTAGCATAGATTTTTCTTCTTATTTCAAGCTAACAGAAATACAAAATCTCAGATTTTTTCACCCATATCTATTACCATTACCATTCTAACCACTAGCTGACCAGTGAAACTCTGGCTTGAGGCCATACTGGGAACATCCTGTTTTGCAATTACTGTAACCACAAACCACATCAACATTAAATGCCAAAGTCTACCTATAGGTCAAGGTCAGGCCAAGAAGATGACTGGGGAAGAAGGTAACTGTCATGGAGCAGAGTACTCATTTGTATTATATCGTCAGAGAAATTAAGCTGCGGGAAGGAACTGAAAAAAAAAGCCTATAAACTCTAATGGTCATGTATAATGAAGAAGTCTCACTTCTAATCAAGCGGACTTTCTATTTATGCTTAATAATTAGTAAAATCGCAATCCTGCCTTCTCTCCATTCACTTGGAGGTATCTTAGACAGCAGGACCACTTTGATCAAATAGTACCTCTTGTACCTGACCTTGTGTAAGCAGAAGACATTTCACAAAATGGACTGCATATGGTGTTTGGGGCAAGGGGGGGAGTTCATTGCAGTGTTAAACCTGATGGTCTGGTTCAAAGGGACCAAGGGTGGAGACTGTAATGGAAATACCTTTAAATTGTTGTAACCCGGGATTTGAATTGCATGTTATGGGAATTCCTATAGCAAGAACTCCTTGTTGCTCGCCAGGCTAGGAGCAAGGGGAGGAGTTCATTGCAGTGTTAAGCCCTATAACCTGGCCCAAAGGGACCAGGGGTGGAGATTGTAATGGAAATACCTTTAAATTGTTGTAAACAATGATTTGAGTTGCGCACTATAGGAATAACTATAGCAGGAACCACGTAAACCAATGGAGTACAAGCCTTACAAGAAGCAGTGCAAGCGCAGCAGGCTCCTCCAGCCTCCGTTTTCATTTCAGGAGACGGCAATTCAGCATGTAATTGTCACTTGGCATAGTATTCACCCATAAAGAAGGACCATTTGAGATAATAGGAAGGGGATCAAGGAACTCAACAACATCAAGTGCACGCTTGTCTTGTTAGTGCACTTTTTCCAGATATTGGTGTCCTGATGTTAACTCTGACCTTGTTCAATAAGAACAAACATTGGCAGCCAGAGACAAACAGAGATGCTTCCATGTAGCATCTTTCTGCAACAAAGCCTGAGCTATAATTGTTTGTGGATCCACAAGAAACTTAAGCTGGGGGAGCAGCATTTGCAGAGAGGCTATCAGCAAATGACTTGTTGAAAATTTAATTCTCTGAATGCATCATGTGGTTTAGGAGGACTACATATTCTAGAGCAATCCCCCTTCCTTACACCACTTCTTCTTGAAGACAGCACTTCAAGCTCTAGGGCTGCCTTTGTTCTGAATGCTGCTGAGCCTAAGGTTATGCAGATGGTGTTATGAGGACGAGAGCCCTTGGCAGGAGTAAGATGTACGAAAATGTGGAATGATTGGCAGGTACTTTAAGCTTATAAGGATAAGAGCAGCAAAAGCAGCTTATATCTAAAACCACAAATAACATGAAACTTTACTTCACATGTACAAAATAGATAGGTGTTTTAATATTATATCAGAAATCCCAATTAATGTTCTACAAAACCGTCACACAATGCACAGATGTGGGCCCCTATTAGTAAACATGACCAAAAAGGCAAAAAAACCCTGAAAAAACTACACTGTTATGTAAACCATACACTTCTGTAACTAACCAAATTGACACTTGTGAAAAGTAAGAAGTCAGAGTAGCAAAACCAGCAGAAGTACAAACTTCATAGCGTGGAGTAGTAGCTCAGGTTTAACCCATGCAAAGAACCTGTGGTTTTGGAAGCAGCTGGGATTTATATCCAGTGGGCACTTCTCATGTTTAAAATTGTCATCAGCATGGTTCACTAGTGGAACCTGAAATGACAAGTTTCATGATATTCCACTTTCCTGCTATGAATGTGGTTGGTGCCACCAGATATAAATCAAGTAATAATTTTCTGATTGTTATCAACATGAGGTTTTATCTCTGTTTTTGTCTTTTAAGTCTTTCTGAATCTTGTTGTGTCTCCTCTTTAGCGGAGCTGCTTGTGACAGACACTAGGATTTATGATCAGTGGATACTAATGCAATTTAGGACTTGGGAATTGTAGAACAATATGTGAGGAAAATGAGGTGGGTTTATAAAGTCTGAATGATAAACAACCCAGTTTCTTAATGTTGGCAATTTTTTCTGAATGAGTAGGCAGAGGAGAGAACATTATTTAGAGAGTGGGCAGCTGTATAGCAAAACTGAGCAGTCTGGAGCAGGAGCTGTAAGGGACAGTGCCGTTTACAAAACAGAGAAGCGATGCAGTCTGTTAAGTACTGGGAGTCTGGATATCTTGTGTTTCTTTTAAAATGTGTTTTCTCTGCAACTGCAAGTTCTCATAGGCATTTTTGAAGTTAGACTTCTTACCTCTGTTTGAAGCATACAAATTTAAACCGAAATGGACCTGAAAGAGCATCGGCAGTCAACCCATCATAAACTCAGGGACAACTCAAGATTTAAATTCGAAACTACTCACATTTTTTGAAACTCTTCTCCCATGCCAAAATCCAAGTCCTGATCCATGTGGAACAGACTGAAGGAGTTAAGCTGTGAGAGACAAACTACCCTTGACTGGGTCATGTACACAAATAGAATTCGAATTTTGTTGTCATATCGTATCTTTTGTACTCAACAAAATTAAGCGGAAGCATTGTCCTTGTTGCTTACTAGTTCTGCAAATTTTTCTTCAATTAATAGCTTCCCCTTCTAATTATAGTAGCATTCATGTGCAAATCACAATTAGGCAATGTAGTTATTTTAAGTAGCTCTTCTGGGGACAGTAATGCTTCAGTTACGAGCCATCAGCTCATGAAGCATCTCACAGCTTCATGTTTTTTCTTATCCTACTCACTAGAGGGCAAAAGACATAGAAATAACTGGGACATGGTATTCTTTTACATGGTTTTACGTTATGAATATTACAAGCTATAGGAATAAGGCAGAGCTGAAGTAGTATCTACAAAGTTTTTTTCCTAGATGAACTTAGAGGTACTTCAGTGTTTTGTATGGGACATAAGTTTACTGCCTTCTCACAAACTGAAAAGAGAAAGAAATAATACATTTTTGGGCATACTGAACTACATTTATAGATGATTATGAGTTCAAATTTTTGTGGGTGAAAGTGAAGTTGTCATTAACTCAAGAGTAATCTCCTTTAGGGATGTGAATGGGTTTTTCAGACGACTCTTTGCTAGCTACCTTGTGAGGGGTATGTGACACCAACCAGCTCCATGCAGCTGCCCTGCTGCCATGAGAAGCCTGAAAAGAAACTGCAACAACTCCAACTAATTTTGAGCAATTGATTAGCAAACAGGTTTTGAGTTCGGCTTATCCAGTGATAACACATAAAGGTTCTGCAGCTCACCAAATACAGCACTGGAGAATATGGCTTTGAACACTCCAAGCACTATAGGAGAATCTTTCACCTGCTAATATAACCAACTTGATGATGAAACATTTGCTTCCTATGCAAGCTGTTATTTATTCTCTTGTAGGCATGCAAACTTCAGGTGATGGCTTTCCTCTCAAGCTTTAAAGCACTGCCCTTTGGTTTTCTTTAATTACAGTGGAGCCTGTGGAAGAGAGAAATCTTGAGATTCTGCAGAAAATCTGCATTACAATAATCTGCTCCCTAAGGTCATGAGAGTAGACTCCAGACTGGTTTTTTTAGAAGAACTGTGCTTTTTTCGTAATTGCTACTTGTCATGGTTTAAACCCCAGCAGGCAACTAAGCACCACACAGCAGCTTCCTCACTACCCCCACAGCCGGGTGGGAGGAAGAGAATTGGAAGGGTAAAAGTGAGAAAACTCATGGGCTGAGATAAGAACAGTTTAATAATTGAAATAAAACAAAATAGTAATAGTAGTAGTAGTAGTAGTAGTAGTAGTAGTAGTAGTAATAATAACAATAATAATAATAATAAAAAAAATAAAAAATTGTCATGAAAAGGAAAATAACAAAGAGAGAGAAATAAAACCCAAGAAAGATGAGTGGTGCAAATGAAAACAATTGCTCAAAACGAACCAATGCCCAGCCAATCCCCGAGCAGCAGCCCCCCCACTAACTGTCCCTTAGTTTTATTGCTGAGCATGACGTCATATGGTATGGAATATCCCTTTGGTCAGCTGGGGTCAGCTGTCCCAGCTGTGTCCCCTCCCAGCTTCTCCTGCACCCCCAGCCCGCTCGCTGGTGGGGTGGGGTGAGGAGCAGAACAGGCCTTGGCTCTGTGTAAGCACTGCTCAGCAGTGACCAAAACACCCCTGTGTTATCAACACTGTTTCCAGCACAAATCCAAACCAGCCCCATACCAGCTACTATGAAGAAAACTAACTCCCAGCCAAAACCAGCATACTACTGTCATCAGCATCATCTCTCAAATTTTATTTTTCTCTCTTTTCAATCCACTAAATACAACTGTAAGATCAAGAACCACAGCTACGCAAACAGAGAAGCCCTGATGCACCCTGCATTCAGTTTAAAAAGACCACTGTAAGATATCATTCTTACAAGGATATTTCTAATGAATGGGTCTTCTTTCTCTTCTTCTGCACAGAAAAGAGGACTTTGTGAGCAAAATAATTTTTCTATTTACTATCTCTAAGATATCGTTTAAAAGATTCAGCAGTAAAGCTTCATATTTACATTCCTGATCAATAATGCAAGCCTTTGAAAGTTTCTTTAAGTCTGTGAAAACCAGAATGGAGCTACACACCCTGGAGGCAGTGCTGTGAGACCCAAGGAAATCTTATATATGCTGGCAAATGGAGAAGACCAGAGGGCTTGCTCACTGTGTATCTCTACTCATTTTGTCCATTATGTGGACGAGGTGTGAAAAATAATTTCCTGCATCTCCAGGGCCCAAACCCCTGGAAAACAGTAGTAGTGATGTGGCACACCTCCTGAATTTCAGTGTGGCTCGTCCTGGGCCATTGGACTGTAAACATGCAGAGAAGACAGAATAGTTGAATATCAATACAAAAATATGTATATATCTGTCTTACTGGCAGACTTTAACAAGCCTTTGTTGTAAATCACCTTTTAATAATCTATCTTCTAGTCTGCAAAATTATAATGACTAATTAGAGGTACGTGAACAGTGTAATTATCTTCTGGCAATAAATTGCAATACTCATTCATAGTTACATGGTTTTCACCTTCTGTGAAATGGTCCTTATAAAAACAGTAGTAGTTGGTATTAGAGTCCTTAGAGCATATCAGCAATTAATCTTCAAAATGATCAATGGGGAGGATGTCCTTTTCCCTCTGTCTCTGGTTTATTTATGTGTTCCCATGAATTATGCCTAATTTTCTGTTGGCACTTTTCTTCTTAATGCAATTCAATTTTAGCATATAATCCAATGACTTATTAATAAGTAGGACCATTTACATTGTGCAGCACAAATATTTTATAATCCACTAATCTTGACAAGAAGACAATGCCTTACCAATAAAAAAAAATGCATGAGGAGTAATGGTTCCCTGCTATTAACTTATTAGGTCAGATCACCCCATTTGAAGTGTCTATCACACTTCAATTTTATGAGATTTCTTCCTTTGGAAGCTACTACTCTCTCTTTTATTGAGATTTTTTTTTTAATCCCAACAATCTGATCCCTTGCCAAAACCAGCTACACAGCGATAGGACAAGCAACGGACACAAGCTGCAGCAAGGGACATTCCAGCTGGATTAAGCTAAAATGTCTCTGTGTTAAGAGTGGTTACACACTGGAACGATTTGCCCAGGGAGACTGGAAGCTCAGTCCCATTCAAAGCAGCTGGAGAAGGCTTTGAGCAGCCTGGTCCAGCTCTGAGGAGAGACCTGATCGTGTGGCTGACGATGGCCCGAGCTCGCTCAGCAAGAGAGGCCACGCAGAACAGATATGAGGAGACAAGGCCATGACCAGTATATGAAAGTCCTTTAGCTAAAAAGCTCTAATTCTTCTGCCCTTTACACCAGTGCCATACCAGCTCCCGCCTGTGCCTTCCAGTGCGTGTACACATCGCCTAGCCAAGAGGAGCTCCAGCTGAGACCACAGTGCTGTCACATAATTTGCATGGTTTTCATTTTCAGATTTCCCGAGCTTGTGCTAGGAAACCGGTAGAGTTGCTGTACCTCACACTGGCAGCGTTTAATCAAATTTAAGAACAAAACAAGCAGCGATGATAATCAGACTGTAGACAACGAAATGATAAAGTTAAGCTTACTTCTACTCACACTTGCTTACTTCTACCCACTTACCCTTACTTCTCGTCTGGTTAAATCATCAATCTTAAGATAAGTTTGGGTCGGGATTGTAGCAACAGGTAAATTGTTGATAATGCTCTAGATAACGCTCTGATAAAGATTGTTAGGTTTCGCTGTCTGGCTGCAGCAGGCCAGGTAGAAACGGCTGTGGGGAGACACCCCTGCTGCACTGTAGGTGAAATAAAAGCCCTTTTCTGGGGTTTGGAGCATCAGCAGCTTTAGGCTGATGTATTTCCTCTTCTGTTAAATGGCAGCTGTGGTATAAAAATAAACACTGGTATTCGTTGAAAGCTTAAGCCTGCTGAGGTTTTACAGATCTAGAAAGTTCGCTAATCACTGTCAATTAACAAGGCTGCCTCATTCTTGCATAAATTAATCAGAAGGAGGTACTTCACCACAGGGCCTTCTCAAGATATTTGATATTTTTCCCCGATTAACTAAGAAACTATTCTTCTCTGTAAAGTACATTTAGCGATATGTGTAGCAAATTTACCTATACTTTAATGAACATAACTTAAAGTTTTCTTACTTGCATCCCCATTTCCTTACTTGTGCTACAAGGGCACAAAGAGTCTTACGTGGCAACTCTATCTTTAGCAGGAAAGGGAAGTACCAGACATGAAGCATTAAGTAAAAATATTTCACCATCTCTTTATGTGCTTTGTAATTAGTTTTTGTAAATGTGTGGGATGGGATCCATTTGATCAGATATTTGTTTATGATACCTGAGCTGCTTTAACATTATCAAACTCCTCTCAGCAATAACGAGAGACAGAAATTCTTCTGAATTTCTAAGCTCTGAAAGATGAGGTTCCCCTGCACCCAGGAATGCAACAAGAAAACATTAAATCTTACTAGATTTATGATAGGCATCATTAGTACCTCACTGTTAAGTATTTATGCCTGTAGTAGAGCTCTGTACAACCGAGTCCTTGGCTGGAGTGCCACTGCGTCGGATCGGGACCCTCCTCTTCCCCACACGCTGCCCCGGCCATGGACCAGGCAACGGCAACATCGGACCGACCGAGGGGAGCAGAGCTGCATCCAAGGGCTTTGCAACCTGAGAACAGAATTATCTCCATTTTTCTTAAAAAACCCAGCAAGGAGTCAAGAATGAGCTCCCAGGATCTGTAAACACAGCGCAAACAGATTTAACACAGAGTTGGTTTATTCAATGTGAAATAACACAAAGAAATGAAAATATCTGAGCTACCGTGAATAGTGCGTGGACTTAAACTATTAAGATAAAGTTGATAATTTGATAAAATAACACAAAGAAATGAAGATATCTGAGCTACCGTGAATAGTGCGTGGAATTAAACTATTAAGATAAAGTTGATAATTTGATTTAATGAAAAATACATTTCCTTAGAGATGGTGTTAATAAAGCACATGAGGTACCTGTGAATTACTAGCTCAGAATACCGGTGTTAAAACATGCCTTGCAGTAACAGGCATTTATTAAGTTAAAAGTACATTGTTTTCACTGCTGAAATACCCAGTAATCAATCAGTATTTGGATAGACTTTCGAGTGGAATCATCGCAGATCTCCAAGGGCTTCAGCTTTTCTGGCATCTCCAAGGTGGTTTGGAGACAGTACTGGTAACCTTTGGCACATGGTAGTGACCAAGCAATAGCTTCTTAAAAAAATTAAAGTTTCAATGTTGTTTTCTTGTAAGTCGTAAAATAAAAAATGTATTGAATAGTTCCAGTTTATATGTTTACACTACGTTTAACATAAATATGCTGGTAAGTGGTGTAAGAATTCCTCTCTCAGACTGGCTTTTCTCTGTTCTCTGAAGAGAGTGTAAAAGTGTTATCAAATCAAACCAGCAATACTTACACCCACAGTTTCCTTTGTAGGGAGGGCAATGGAAAATCAACCCTTGAGCTTGCAAGTGAAAAAGGAAGGATGGAAACTCTCACTATGCCTCGATCTTAGCAAAATGCACATGCAAGGCAAACCTCCTGCTTGCTGACTGTGAGTCTGGAGCTGAGAACCTGCAGTCGTTATCAGAATGAGGATTCCTCGGTATCAGCTCCACAGCATGTGCCATCACTTGCTTAGGGTTTTAAACACATGGAAAGTCTTGCAGCAGAGCTGTACTTAATAGGGCTCTGTAAGAAATGATCTAAACATATGTAACACCTAAAGTGAAATCTCCACATGTTTGTAATTATCCCATGGGTGTATATCCAAATTAAACTCTATTGGAATTAGAGAAAAATATACTTTCTATGAAATTGTACAGGATTTGTCCATGAAGGAGCAAGAAGCAGATCCTACTGTCCTTGCATTAGAAGCGTTTCTTTGGTTTTCAGTTTAAAGTTTGGCTTGGAGACACATGTAGGGGAATATCATATTTACTGCCAAATCATAGAATCACAAAATCATAGGATGGTTTGGGTTGGAGGGGACCTTAAAGACCATCTAGTTCCAATCCCCCTGCCATGGGAGGGACACCTTCCACTAGACCAGGTTGCTCACAGCCCCATCCAACCTGACCTTCAACGCTCCCAGGGATGGGGCACCCACAACTTCTCTGGGCAACCTTTGCTAGTGTCTCACCACCCTCACAGTGGAGAATTTCTTCCTTATAGCTAATCTAAATCTACCTGCTTTCAGTTTAAAACCATTACCCCTTGTCCTATCATTACATGCCCTTGTAAAAAGTCCCTCCCCAGCTTTCTTGTAGGCCCCCTCCAGGTACTGGAAGGCTGCTATAAGGTCTCCCCGGAGCCTTCTCTTCTCTAGGCTGAACAACCCCAAGTCTCTCAGCCTGTCTTCATAGGAGAGGTGCTCCAGCCATCTGACCATCTTCGTGGCCCTCCTCTGGACTCGCTCCAACAGGTGCATGTCCTTCTTATCTCAGGGGCCCCAGAGCTGGATGCAGTATGTTTTTATATTCTGGGAAGTTCATGGGTAGCTGACTTATGTGTTAGAAATAACTTTTCTTCAGTGAGGCCCAAAGAAAGCATGTTATTCATCCATATTTTTGAAATGTCTTCCTTGAAATCAGTAGGCTACACTGCTTTTACATTTTTGTCATCAACACCATAAAGCCAGTGTTAACCTCAGCAGTCATGCCAAATTAGTAGTGAAGAGAAATATTTTGTAATTTTTACCTAAACAGTGTAGTATTAAAGTACTTGCACGGGATTTGAAAGTATTATTCCACACATAAATGAAATTGTGGTCTGCCCTATTGCACTGTACGTTGTATTTTACTGAGAGAAACAGAACAATTCAAGACAGTAGATGATAAAACCGCAGCAATTCATTCTTGAGTTACACCAACTTGTACCTCTCTGAGATAGAAATATAGGTTTCTGATCATGTAGAGTTTCATATCTGCAACAAGATTAATAATTACTGACAGTTGTACTCAACTGGAATTTTGTTCAAAACTACTGAATTCTTTCACTTGAAATATTCTAGCTGGGCAGTTGTGTCCTCCGATGGAGTGTAAATTAGAGCATGCCTGTGTGGCCACAGGCTCCTTCCCAACGATCCTACTACAGAACTGCTTTTCATTTTCAAATGGCCAGTCTGAGCTGAAGAGTACCAGATTTGTTAATGGATTGGGTCTGGCTGAGAGGGGGTTAATTTTCACCATAGCAGCCCTCATAGTGCTGTGCTTTGTACTGGTAGCTAAAATGGTGTTGGTAACACACCAGTGCTTTAGCTACTGCTGAGCAGTGCTTGCACAGCATCGAGGCTGTCTCTCCAACATGCCCCCCACCACTCCCAAAGGCCAGTAGGGTGGGGGTGAGCAAGATCTTTGGAGGGGACATAGCCAGGACAGCTGACCCAACCTGACTAAAGGTGCCCTTCCATACCATAGGGCACCTGCTCAGCAATAAAAGCCAAGAGAAAGGAGAACTGGGGGGGCGGGAGGGGGCATTCATTACTGCAACATTTGTCTTCCAGAGCAACCGCTACATGTACTGAAGCCCTACTTCCCAGGAAGAGAATGGACATCACCTGCTCATGGGAAGTAAAGAATAAGTCTTTTGCTTGCCTTTGTTTCCACACACAGCCTTTGCTTTTGCTTTATTAAACTGCCTTTATCTTGACCCATGAGGTTTTTTTCTGTCTTATTTTCTCCCCCTCCTGTCCTGCTGAGGAGAGGGAGTGACAGAGCACCTTGGTGGGCACCAGGCATCCAGCCAGGATGAACCCACCACAGTTAAGAATGATACTCCTAGAACTGTCACTGGTAATGATCTGGAAAATCTACCCAGCATAATTTACTCTGTAGAAATCATCCTTCAATGTACTTTGTTTTTCTCATTTCAGACATAGTTTTTGATTGTCATATGTTTTCAATTTGTAGTGATTTAAAGCCTTGCCTTTCTTTGCATCAGAATGAAATTTGGCTTTAACAATTGTCTCAGTGTGATCGGTGCTGCACAGATTTTTCTTTCCAAAAACCATGCCCTGATGGTGCTTTTTTATTTGCCCTATGCTTAGACTAATAAACAAAATTCAACTGAAAGGATCAGACTGAAATTATTCCTTTTTTTTTTTGAAGTTGAATTGCATAGCTCTTGAAAGTGACTTATTTCATGGCAAAGGCCAATAGTGCTAAAGAACCAAGAACAACTTTACTGAATCAACAGGTTGCTTAGAAGTCTTTACAATATTGTCAAAATTAAACTTGGAGAAATGAAAAACATTCCTTTTAAAAAAACTGAGTATTTGTGAAATATCTCTATCCTGCAGGTCTAGGGTGGAGGAAAGTACAAGATCACCATGTTTTATGTCTAGTTTGCCATACATACAAGCTGAAAGCTTCCTGGAAGGCCAACAGCTCATAGAGAATGTTTGTTTTTCCTTCACAGTCTGTAGTTGTCTTTGTTCAAATAAGCACAGAAATGCTTATAATAAAGCAGAAATACCCTCCAAGAACTTACTGAAGGGTATGCAGCAAAGCTTTCAGTCAAGCTTCAACAACCACCATCACAAAAGATGCTAGCAGATTCTTCTTCAGCAGAAAAAAACAGGAGGGAAGACAAGTTTTGATATAGCCCTTTCTTGAAAAACTCTGAGTAAAGTAGTCTTAAGAGAAAGTTCCCTGCTATGGATTACCTATAAAAAAGAATAAGAGAGATTAAGATTGAAGGTATTTCGAGGCTACAGACAAGTGATTTGTGATCACATTGTGCTCAGAGCACACGCAGGACCAGGAATTCGAAGCACGCCTAGCTGAGCAGCACATACGTCTATCATTGGCCTGGTGTGATGAAGATAACCCGACAGAGATCACAGTATGACAGTTTTTCTTTTGCATTGGCTGCTGAAGGGACAGAAACTTTACCTCACAGCCAGCCAGCTATTGATCCAAACCCCTTCTGCCAGCGCTGCAGTGAATGAGGATTCCGCAGGCCAACCAAAGCCCCATTTTGTCTTCATTTTCATCTGAAATATGAGCTGGTCTTTTGTACTCTAGACACTCACTTACTACTCATTTTCCTTTATCAATGTTTATGAGCTGAAGCACAAAATGATTCTCAAATGTAGTTTAACTGAGGCGACAGTTGACGTCGTGACCACGACTACTGCTGCCCCATCAGCTGCATTAAGTCCGTGAATCAAGGTTTGCTTTTCACTCATTTTTGGGGCAGAATACAGCAGAAAGCATCCTTAAAATGCAATTGTGCTGTAGTCGAAGAAATGTATCAATTTGGCTGCGTAGGGACTGAGGGGGAAAAAAGCGCCCAAAGTCCTTAGCAAACAGCAACAGAGCATTAAAGTGTTTCTTATTACTTTACATTCAAAGGCTTTTCCCCTTTGAATGTAAAGGGGAATGTTTTTCCCACCGTGTCTTAGAAATAATTTGTAAAATGGTCTTTCTTATATGTTTTTTAATATTTTTCTCACTGAATTATTAGTAACAAAATAAATAGAAGGAAGAAGTGCCATACAGAGCAAGAGGGAAAGCCAAGGCACATGATTCATTTGTAAAATGGTAAAGGACAATCAATACCCTGGGCAAGTACTTTTTTTATATGCAGTTATTGACTCATAAGCTACAGTATATCTCATCTTATTTCAGCAACAGCTGATCTCTCCATTTACCCCTGGAAACCCCTGCAAGTCCCATTAGAAGAATCATAAATAATATGTGCTAATGAGATATGGATTTATTATGTTGGAAAAGCTGACATTTTCATCCATCATTCTAAATGATGTTTAATGATGGATTACCAGACAGTAATTCCTCTGATATAAAATTAAATAAAATAGCAGTCTGTTTCAGCAGGCTAGTCCAAGGAGATGGCAATAAATCTGCTCAATTATTGTATTACCAATCTGGTTTTCACTGCTTAAGGACATTATTATTTCATTTAGACTAGTTCATGCATCACAGATTATTTTATTTCAGTCAGTCAGTGGGAGAAAATGCAGTATTTTATTCTCAGAGCTGCAAAGAACGGAGCTTTGAGAGAGTACAGTACTGGCAGCTCAGCAGGCCTCAAGCAGACAGAAAAAAAAACTACCAAGCTCCTATCAGACCCAAAATACGTTGTGAAATCCATGTTTTCGAAAAGTAGCATTTCGTTTTCAACCTAGTTTGCTTGTCTGAAAAGTGTCAGCCAAAGGATGCTGCCTGAGAAGCCCATCCATTGAAACAGAATTACTGAATCCTCTATGATGATTTGTACTTCACCTTGGTCCCACAGTATATTGAGAATTAGGTCATTTAGACTATCGTCTTTTGGCCTGGAAAATTAGACTGCAAATAACCGTAACAAAAAGGGTCCCTTTTTCCCCTGCCTCATGCTTGGGAGGGGAGAAAGCATGCGAAGTTTATTAACGGAAGCCTCCCACAGAAAGTTATTTTCTCTGCCAGCCTGACCTTACGGTCCTGATGAGCTCCCCTTCCAAAACGAAACCAAAAACGCTGCACTTCACTCAGCGCCCACCTTCTCCCCAGAACGTTTTGTAACGACAGACAATACAACAACATGGAGCATGTCCAGTGCCCGGCCAAGCCACCCAGATGTGGGGGAACTTCTGGATGGACGGGGAGGTTTTAACCATCTATCCCAGCCTGCAAATCGGTGGAGCAGTTGCTCTGTGGAAAACACGTCGCGCTTATAGCGTGAATGATCCCTGCTACTTCACCAGTTATTTTTCTGTAAAAGAAGGAAAAACGAGAACAACGGTTCCTCCACTCCCCAAACACCAGAAAGGCGGCAGCCTTTCAATACCAAGCTGCAATCCGTGCCTTGCGGAAGGGAACTTCTCCTACCCTGATCCAAAACCTGCTTCCCAGATTTTCACAGACCTGACGCTTTCCCTGTGCTGATGGGCTTCCCCAAAAGAAAGACAGCAATAGGGCAGAATTTTTCCTCAAAAGCAAGAGCACAAGATGACCTACACTCTAGCTGTGGAAACTCTACTGAAGTGCAGTATCTAGATGAAGAGGAGAGATGCGTGGAACAGAGAGTTTATTTCTCTCCTAGTTTTATCACCCAGGGGCCAGCAAAGAAGCGACAGCTGCCGAGGTGCAATGGAAGATTTCCTCCAGTAAAAAGTTTCCTCCCTGACTTGTTCTGCAGCCCATCAGAGAAGCTTTTATCTGATCGATAGACCAAAACAAGGACATGCTCCAGAACAATGCCCCCACAAAGCATAACCGCAAGCGTCTAGGCAGTGCTGGACTGATTTAGTACTAGGGACGGCGATGTGGGAGTCAGTGTGGCTAGGTCTTTGAAAAAAAATCAGTTTGATTCTCATCATTAGTCAAAAAGGCAAAGAGAATTATCAGGAGTTACTGGGGCAGGAGTGGAAGTAAAATAAAAATGTCGTTACATCACTGCGTTGACTTACATCACCCATTGAAAAAGGGTATAGCAGAATTAGAGAATGCGATACGATCAAGAGCCAAGCCAGGCCTAACCTATTGAATAAATATTTGAAAAATTTATCACCAGCACAGCCAGATTCCAGCTACTGCTAAGACCAGCAGCGAACAGATCAGCAGCTAGCTGCATCACAGACGTTGCACTTCAAGATGCGCAGCACTGCAGATTTCCATTCTGGGCACCTCGGCAGTGTTTACTCGGTCCAGATTTCTAAATGTATTCATGCCACCCATCTCCTAGAGGTTTACAGTCAAAACAGTCACCCTGAAGATAAACCCAAAAGCCAAGTAACTCGGCTAAAGGAGAAACTCCACACGCCATGTCCAAAGCCACGTACAGAAGCCACGCACGCCCCTGCGCGCATTTATGACGAGGATGCTCCCGGGGCACAAGCTCCTGAGGTTGCGTTTGGCCAGTCTCGTGGTTTGAAATCTCTCTGCAAGCCCTGGCATGAGGAACAGAGCACCCAAGGACAACGAAGCCCGCTGACCACCGTGAAGGGAGGGAACGGGGTTTTTGCCACCGTGCTGCCTCGCTTGTCAAAACGGCTTCGTCTGAAAGCTGCGTAATGGAGGACATCAGCGCAGACTTAGGAGCAGAGCCATGTAAGTGCTGTGGGAGAACGAGCGCAGCCTATAAAATCATTGTAATGCACGCAATAAACAGTAGGTATTTCATTCAAGTTATTAGCAAAAATGGTTCAAAGATGTTCATATTTTCCTAACATATACAACAATATATACCTAAATATATTCAAAGCGTGGTCAGTACCACACTCACCAAATGCATCCCAGAAGTGGGGTCAATCACAGTCGCTTTCAGAAGGGGGCCCAGAGACACCCCAATAAAACAAGAGTCTCGCTTCAATGATGATCCTGCCACAGAGTCTGGAGTCAGCCAGGCGCTCCCGGCAAGGGTCCGGTCTGTCTGGGGGCTCTCACAGAAAAGGCTTTGTGCACGGGAAGTTCTCAGAAAGACAGGCTCCATTTTGGGTAAAAAATAAGTAGTTTTCATATCGCAGAGACATAAGGAGGCATAGGACATCACCACCTGGAGCAGGCAATGGCTGCTGTTAATTTCCATTTTTCACCTGGGACAGCCAATAGACAATGATGGTTTCTATTTTCTCAGACCAATTTTTATTTTTCCAGACTGCTTTTCTCCCAGGTAGAACAGCCAATAGCTGTTGCCAGGTCCTACCATCTCAGGATGTTTTCCTCCTTCTCCAGACTATTTTTCACCTTTCCAGATGATTGGTTGCTGTCACAGTTCCTTAGTTTTGCACTTATTGATGGTATCTCAGGATGTGTCCAGTTTCTCAGTACTCAGCTGCTCTTCAAAGATGCCAGCTGCGCTTCCCATGGATGCTCCTGGTTCCCAGGCTGGCAGGCATTCTCCCTCTCAGTATTTCAGCAGGCTGCTGCTTCTGTTCTGTATTTTTCCCTTTACAACCCGCTCGCCTTTATGGCTGCTCCCATCAGTTGCTGAGTTCTGCTTAGCCTTTAATAAATCGACAAACCTTGACTCAGGAAAATGATATTTTGCAGGTGCTACAGGATAACTGAAAAAAAAAAGGTGTTCTAAAGATGTAAAAATGTCATCTCTTCAGCTTACAACTGTTTTTACACGCTCTTTTTACTTTCTTTCTGATTCCTGCTTTACCATTTTTTTTAACAATAACTGTATGACATTTCCTGAAGCCACTCAAATCTCCCTTGGCACGAGGAGCCAGTAACTCGTGTACTTGCTCTGTAACACAAGGAGTTCAGTCTCTGACCTGTAATGCTGGGTTGCTTGTGGATATACGTGAAGGAGCCTAAAGAAATTGTCTGATTGCATTTTCAAAAATATTTTTTCATGCTATGTTGCTATGTCAGTTTTGATCCCTCAGTTTCTGCAATTCCCATGTTTAGGCCAGACATAGGGAGGCTGAAGTCTGCTCATTCGATGTGAAAACAAACATTCTAGTAACAACACCAAAGGATCAATGAGAATATTTTTGTTTTTTCTGATGTTTGACCGAGACTGCCTGGCTTTGAAGAGGAAGTGTGTGAGGAGAGAGGACGCCTGGGCACCTCTCCTGTGCGAGGCAGCCCCACTGCTCGTGCCTTGCAGCCTTCCCGTCAGCGCCCAGCCTGGATTCACGGACCCAGCCGGGGAAGGTGACTGTCCTCCAATGCTCCGCACGCTTGTGCGTTCCTACTTTTACTGACTGTAAAAGCACCAGATACAGCCGCGCACGGTTTTTTATTTCTTCTGCAGGAAAGAATATTCACTTGTATATTCAATGCTAGCGCTTTTACGCATTTTAGCGTTTTTACTTTTTGCAAGTACGCAAAAGGCTCCTCAGTGCGGCGCAGGCTTAGGGAGATAAGCCCTCTTCTCCTCCCGTCAGGAGGGACCTCCCACCATCTTAGTGAAAGCAGGGGGAAGAGGGTGAAAGCAGGGGCTGCCCCTCTTTGCTTTCTCCGCACGGCGGTAGCTGGTCCAGTGCCCTTGACCTTCTCGCACACAGACGTCCCTCTGCGTCGGGTGAGCGGGACGCGGCTGGTCCCGTGCAAGCGCAAGGGCATCGGAGCAAGCGGCTCCCACTCCAGAAACCCACCAGCAGCACCTGCTGCCTACTCGCTGCCTGCAGACTCCAGAAACGCCACGAAATGGAGGAGCAGGCCGAGAAAGCAGGATTACCGCAGGTGGCTGAGGCCAAGATGGTATTTTCTTGCTGAGCCAATTCTTGCCTTTCGTAACGCTGATGAGCTAACAGGCTTAACACTGATGAAATAATAGGCTTAACACTGATGAAATAATAGGCTGAGTGTGCTGTAATGCTATCTAAAGACCATTAAATCTTCAAAACATAGCCTACTAAGTAAATGTTGATCTGGTTACCTCCAGCTCCTTTCCGCAGTAGGTGCCTTCGGTTGGTCAGACAAAAATCCTGTGAAGCTGTCATCAGCCAGGACAGCTTACTCGCTGCCAGACATCCAAAGGTAGTTTAGATACCTGACAAGCACCCCCACCCCTCCCCATCACCACCAAATGGCCCTTCTGCTCGCCTCTTGGTGCTGGTGGCACGGAAGCCCTGACTTGGGGCACGAGGTTACTGCAGCGTGCAGGGAGGTCCTCCGGGCACCCTGCACCCTGCTCTCCCTCCCCTTCTCACCCAGCTTGCTCACCACTCCACCAGCTGCTTTGAAGTCTTTCACATGACATCAGTTCCAAAGCGGTCTGGGAGATGCGCTAGTTTGGTTACCGGACCTTCGTTCGATTGTGTTGTGCTTTTCCAGAAACACCCTTTTTCCCCACCTCCCATCTTAAATGGGTAAAAACCTTAACCTGTTTCAGTTCAAGGAAGCGTCTGACAACACTGAAAAAGAGGGTTGTGTTCACTTCCAGGGCATCTGAGACAGATTTTTTTCTGATTCGTCAATAATTGGGAGAATTTTTGAAAGCCACAATGAGGTGAGTTCCCTTTCTTGGCCGTATTTGTCCAGCATTGTCAGCTGTACTCGCGTGCAATATCTACTACCACGCTCAGGTAAAGCTTCTGCCTCCACAAATGATTTCTGAGTAGGTTTTCGTTAGCTTCTCTGCCCCACCAGTAAGAATATTAGAAAATCTAATAGTGCAAAATGTTAGAATGACACGGTGCAATCCCTCCCTTCTTTCTTTCACTGATGTATGTTATCCTCCATCAAGGCTGACGAACACTCATCCTTTTTCTTGGTGAAAACTGTAGCTCTGCTGTATCTCTTTGTGATAGTAGGCCTATTTCTTGTCACACGTGCATAAATACATAAATAAAGATAACACCAGTGATTTTACTGTGGGTTGCTGCAGGTACAGTATTACTTTCATTTTGATTGCTGTGATTTAGCAACATTTCTGGCTACTGCACCTCCTGTTTAAGCCTGCTATTTTCTCAGCCGTACCAAAATGGCAGTGTTAGACCGATGGCTTCTCAGTCGCTGTGAGTCTGTTTTCTCTGAGCTGATGTTACACAAGCCTTGCCTCCAAGAAATAAAAAGATGCTATTTATGAATCTTCATTAATGAGTCTCTGTTGTACTCTTAGTACTCTTAAACCTGGAAAATTTACCCTAATGAAGGTGAGTGAAGTCACTCTGTAACCCCTGCGTGGGTTTACCTGCGCTGGGTATTTTCAAGACAGCACCCACAGGCACCGCGTCTTCAGCAG